>NC_092089.1:88732336-89032336 GCF_045679555.1 Salvelinus alpinus
TACCTGTAAATCATACAGGTAACATTTCACCTGTAAATCATACAGGTAACATTTCACCTGTAAATCATACAGGTAACATTTCTACCTGTAAATCATACAGGTAACATTTCACCTGTAAATCATACAGGTAACATTTCTACCTAAATCATACAGGTAACATTTCACCTGTAAATCATACAGGTAACATTTCACCTGTAAATCATACAGGTAACATTTCTACCTGCAAATCATACAGGTAACATTTCTACCTGTAAATCATACAGGTAACATTTCTACCTGTAAATCATACAGGTAACATTTCACCCGTAAATCATACAGGTAACATTTCTACCTGTAAATCATACAGGTAACATTTCTACCTGTAAATCATACAGGTAACATTTCACCTGTAAATCATACAGGTAACATTTCACCTGTAAATCATACAGGTAACATTTCTACCTGTAAATCATACAGGTAACATTTCACCTGTAAATCATACAGGTAACATTTCTACCTAAATCATACAGGTAACATTTCACCTGTAAATCATACAGGTAACATTTCACCTGTAAATCATACAGGTAACATTTCTACCTGCAAATCTACGTCAATCACATACTGTACCAGTAGTAATGGACTACTAAAAATCCACTTGAGAAAACCTGTGCGGTCCGGCCAGCTGTTGTGTGTAGCAGGCTACATCTCCCTGTTTTAGGATCAGTTCTCCAGGTTGACAACATGAACACAACATTCACATTACAACTCTTCCTCCAAAACAGTTTAATAAATGTCTTTTAACATCCATTGTTGTGTGCTTGTTCTTTTACCATTGATATGTTCTAGGCTATTTTGAGACCTTAAGGAGCATCAGGATACTGCTGGAATGTCTACCAATGGCACGTCAATATTTTTTTTGTATGAAATTACCCTTGTCAGTCTAAACATTTATAAAGTATTTATAAAACATAAATAGCCCACAGTTCAGATGAGTCTACGCAACAAGGCTTAACTGGGGATTAGTACATGGTTTATAAGGACCTATATTAAACATTTTATGGATGGAGTACTTATTAATAAATTATTAAAGGATTTATTAATCCATCATAAATGCTTTATCACGTCGAGTTATTATAAAGTGCTACGTGAATTATTTATTTTATACAGACATTATTGCTCATCTTTATCAAGGGTGTCAATAATTTCAGACCCCCACTGACCACCGTTGCATTTACAATGCAACGCATAGTACCTCAGAGCTGAAACTCAATATGTGACATCACCGTTGAAACACAGTTGCATCCCAAATGACTCCCTATTCCCTATAATGCATAGTTCTACAGCATCAGTGTCCATACGGGCTACATTTTCTGTTGTTCCTACATTTTCACTTTTACATTTCAAGTATGCATATATTATATAATCTAGAAAAATCTTCCAAACACAGTCATCTTCCAAATGACTTATTCTAGGCAAGAAGGTAGGATTTAGTTAAGAAGTAACACATTTTGACTTCTCTATTGCATCTCTGACTGTCACCATCACACATACAGTACCACACACATTTTTTGACGCTTCGTTTTCACCTTATGATCTTACTCTACAGCTACCAAAGTATTATTTTTGGAGGTTACTTTGAGTATCATGTAGTTTGTGAATGTGTGAACTCAGTAGGAATTTTGGTCCATTCCTCTTTACAAAACTGTTTCAGTTCAGCAATATTCTTGGGATGTCTGGTGTGAACTGATCTCTTGAGGTCATGCCACAGCATGTCAATCGGCTTGAGGTCAGGAGTCCTACTGGGCCACTCCAGAAGGCGTATTTTCTTCTGTTGAAGCCATTCTGTTGTTGATTTACTTCTGTGTTTTGGGTCGTTGTCCTGTTGCATCACCAAACTTCAGTTGAGCTTCAATTGGTGGATGGATAGCCTAACATTCTCCTGCAAAATGTCTTGATGAACTTAAGAATTCATTTTTCAGTCGATGATAGCAAGCTGTCCAGGCCCTGAGGCAGCAAAGCATCCCCAAACCATGATGCTCCCTCCACCATACTTTACAGTTGGGATGAGGTTTTGATGTTGGTGTGCTTTGCCTTTTTTCTCCACACATAGTGTTGTCTGTTCCTTCCAAACAACTCAACTTTAATTTAATCTGTCCACAGAATATTTTACCAGTAGCCCTGTGGAACATCCAGGTGCGCTTTTGCAAACTTCAGACGTGCAGCAATGGTTTTTTTGGACAGCAGTGGCTTCTTCCATGGTGTCCTCCCATGAACACCATTCTTGTTTACTGTTTTACATATCGTAGACTCATCAACAGAGATGTTAGCATGTTCCAGAGATTTCTGTAAGTCTTTAGCTGACACCCTAGGATTCTTCTTAACCTCATTGAGCATTCTGCACTGTCCTCTTGCAGTCGTCATTGCAGGACGGCCACTCCTAGTGAGAGTAGCAACAGTGCTGACTTTCTCCATTTATAGACAATTTGGTTTACCGTGGACTGATGAACATCAAGGCTTTTAGAGATACTTTTGTAACCCTTTCCAGCTTTATGCAAGTCAACAATTCTTAATCTTAGGTCTTCTGAGATCTCTTTTGATCGAGGCATGGTTCACATTAGGCAATGCTTCTTGTGAATAGCAAACTCCAATGTTGTGAGTGTTTTTTATAGGGCAAGGCAGCTCTAACCAACATCTCCAATCTCGTCTCATTGATTGGACTCCAGGTTAGCTGACTCCTGACTCCAATTAGCTTTTGGAGAAGTCATTAGCCTAGGGGTTCACATACTTTTTCCAACTTACACTGTGAATGTTTAAATTATGTTTTCAATATAGACAAGAAAAATACAATATTTTGTGTGTTATTAGTTTAAGAACACTGTGATTGTCTATTGATGTGAAGATCAGAAAATTGTCTAAAGATCAGATCGAATTTGATGACCAATTTATGCAGAAGTCCAGGTAATTCCAAAGGGTTCACATACTTTTTCTTGCCAATGTATGTACATAGTTACATAGTTACTAGTGTGACTGCGTATTAGAGACAATCATTCCTGATGTGAAATGCAGTAGCTAATATTATTTTTTTTAAATCAGTGAGCACATATGTATAAAAATACTTTGGTTATGATTATGTATGGTATTGCTTGGAGTCCCCCCAAAAAATTGGCCTCAGTTGCTTCTTCATTCTTTAGTCTGGTGTTATAATTGTCTCCGATCTTAGGAATTGTGGAAAAATATCTTCTTCTATTGTAAGACAATGAATGCTGCTGTGCTTCAGAGAGCACATACGCTGTTCCACGTCATCCATGAATGTGATCCCGTATCCAGGCAAACCAAGAAAGAGTAACAAACTTAGTTTAAAACCACTTAGTTTAAACTTAGTTAGTTAGTTTAGTTTAAAACCTTAGTTTAAAACCACTTAGTTTAAACTTAGTTAGTTAGTTTAGTTTAAAACCTTAGTTTAAAACCACTTAGTTTAAACTTAGTTAGTTAGTTTAGTTTAAAACCTTAGTTTCAAACCACTGGGTTCTGATTAAATTTGAGACAATGTAATTAGTTTAAAACCACTGAGTTCTGATCAACTTTTAGACTAGGAAATGAGTTTAAAACAACCTGGTTCTGAAATGAGATTAAAACCACTGGGATCTGAAATGAGATTAAACCACTGGGTTCTGAAATGAGATTAAAACCACTAGGTTCTGAAATGAGTCTAAAACCACTGGGTTCTGAAATGAGATTAAAACCACTAGGTTCTGAAATGAGATTAAAACCACTGGGTTCTGAAATGAGATTAAAACCACTGGGTTCTGAAATGAGATTAAAACTACTGGGTTCTGAAATGAGATTAAAACCACTGGGTTCTGAAATGAGATTAAAACCACTGGGTTCTGAAATGAGATTAAAACCACTGGGTTCTGAAATGAGATTAAAACCACTGGGTTCTGAAATGAGATTAAAACCACTGGGTTCTGAAATGAGATTAAAACCACTAGGTTCTGATAAAGTGAAAGCCCAATAAATGAGTATTAACCATTACTGAAAAACTCAGCTGACTTATCTTGCAAAGGATGAGTAGGAAAGGGCAGATACAGTACTGCTGCATGTATTCAATGAACATATATTTTTTGGGGTATATTTGGTTTATATTTGGTCGTGGCGTATATTAACCCCCAAAAAAGCACACGAGGACAACATAAGTAAGACAATAAAGAACAGCAACATGATCTATGTTTGTTTTGTGTGACACTACCACACTAAAGGCCATAACAGATCATCCTCAACTACAATACTAGTTGTGGCTGATGCTGTCAAGAGCACATTTATTAAGTCCTGGTACTTTATTTTTGCAGAACAAGTCTAGCCCTCCTCAGGCCTTTACATCCCCTGAGGTGTAAAGCAATGGTCAAAATACACCGCAGGCTGAAGACTCTAGCTTGGTGCCAAGAGTGATCGAGGAGAGGTTAGAGAGGAGAAAGGGTAGAGAGACACACAGCACTGTGAGGAGTCCCTTTGAAGGACGCTCCAGTAATGACCTGTCCTCTCTGTATGGTCTCTAGAGGAGGCAGACTGCTGCTGCGATGCTGCTCACAGATTAGGCCTGCGAGCGTCAGGGGGTTTCAGGGGGATCACACAGTCGTGGTCACCCCTGTCAATGTGGAGCACCATGATCACACTGGGCCACTGACAGGTCTGGTGCTATTGGTGCCGGTGGAGGACATTGAGGGACCCCGTCATGGCCTGCCGACCACGCCAACCAGCCACACAGGGCCTGCCGACCACGCCAACCAGCCACACAGGGCCTGCAGCAGAGTGTATTGCATTTTCTTGGGTGGTCTTAGTGCGAGGCGCCTGCATGACAGAGCCAGTGCATTCCCAGTCCGTGAGCCTGATAGGTCATGGCAGTGAGCATTTTTTTAGTTCACTCTCCCGTGCCTGTGTTAATTTGATGACAGGCCTGCACAGCTGCAGGGCTGGGCATGTGCTCGCAATTCATAAATAATACCACTTAGTTAAACCATAACATGAGACAAATGTAATGCGAAAAGAAAAGGATCACAGGAAAATCCACTAGGATATGGAAAGGTGATTTAAATTTAATGCCTTGCTGTCAGGATTCTTACTCTTGTTGCTTTCTCCCTAGTGAGAAAAAAGACAAGGATCCACAAGAAAGTGACAAAACATTAGGTACGCTCTGAAGAGTATGGCGCTTCACTGCAGCTCTAAATCAACACTACATTTCAAAGATGTATTTTATTTCTTACATTAGATTTTATAGTTTATTTGTGAAATGTGAATGTTGCCCCATATTGTTTTTGAAGACTACTTACATCTATGCATCTGAGTTATTTAATTTAGCTTTTCTTTAGGTATCTTTTCATAATAACAAGGTAAACCTCGAGATGACAAAACTGCTGTTATTCTGTTTATAAAAGGAATTGCCAGCTTGCGAAATTGAAGCTCAGAAATATTTAGTTAAGCAAGACAGGACCAAAGTTAATCATGAAAAGAAGATTGAAATGAAGAATTTAGAATTATCTACATCTGCTTCAGGATAATTTGTCAGAATAAATGATAGCAATTAAATAATAGATTGTTGAATTGAAAGGAAATTGGATCATTGTAGAGAACCTCGTCATTACAGAGAACCTTGAAGATCTCTCAGAATGTTGAAAGAAGGAAGGGATCATCACTTCAGTTAGTCGGCCAATCGTAATGTAGAGGATCATCGTAGGATTCATTCCCCACACTTCCAATTAGCTCCCGGAGGTTCTACTGCCCACGCTGATGTGACTGTGACATCAGCTCATAATGGAGCTGCTAGGCAGACCAAGTCTGCATCCCAAATGGCACCCTATTCCCTTGATGGTGCACTGCTATGGCTCTGGACAAAAGTAGTGCACAATGTAGGGACTAGGGTGCCATTTGGGAAGCAACCCAGGGCTAGCAGCATAGCTCTCTCTCTCTCTCTCCGGGTGTGAACAAAGCAGATTTCTTGATGTTGATGTTTTCTCATATGCCCAGCAACTATCCACTATGCAGCTTGTTGCCGTGCAGACAGACAGACAGACAGACAGACAGACAGACAGACAGACAGACAGACAGACAGACAGACAGACAGACAGACAGACAGACAGACAGACAGACAGACAGACAGACAGACAGACAGACAGACAGACAGACAGACAGACAGACAGACAGACAGACAGACAGACAGACAGACAGACAGACAGACAGACAGACAGACAGACAGACAGACAGACAGACAGACAGACAGACAGACAGACAGACAGACAGTGTCCCTATAAAGGCTGAGTTGTGTCTGTGAACATTGTAAAGGCAGAATAAAGTCACAGGGATGTAGATGCAGGCCTTGTCTTTTCAGCCATTGATTTCAGTATTGCAGCATGGTAAAATAGAAAACTAAGCATTTGTCAGGTGCATTAGATATAGTGGCAGACTTTATAGAAAATCCTGAGAAGGTACAGTGGTACAGACATACAGTGGTACAGTGGTACAGACATACAGTGGTACAGTGGTACAGACATACAGTGGTACAGTGGTACAGAGATACAGAGGTACAGACATACAGTGGTACAGTGGTACAGACATACAGTGGTACAGTGGTACAGACATACAGAGGTACAGACATACAGTGGTACAGACATACAGACATACAGTGGTACAGTGGTACAGACATACAGTGGTACAGACATACAGTGGTACAGTGGTACAGACATACAGTGGTACAGTGGTACAGACATACAGTTGTACAGAGATACAGTGGTACAGACATACAGTGGTACAGACATACAGTGGTACAGACATACAGTGGTACAGACATACAGTGGTACAGACATACAGTGGTACAGACATACAGTGGTACAGACATACAGTGGTACAGTGGTACAGACATACAGTGGTACAGACATACAGTGGTACAGTGGTACAGACATACAGTGGTACAGACATGCAGTGGTACAGACATACAGTGGTACAGTGGTACAGACATACAGTGGTACAGAGATACAGTGGTACAGAGATACAGTGGTACAGAGATACAGTGGTACAGACATTCAGTGGTACAGACATTCAGTGGTACAGACATTCAGTGGTACAGACATACAGTGGTACAGACATACAGTGGTACAGACATACAGTGGTACAGTGGTACAGCTATACAGTGGTACAGACATACAGTGGTACAGACATACAGAGGTACAGTGGTACAGACATACAGTGGTACAGACATACAGTGGTACAGACATACAGTGGTACAGTGGTACAGTGGTACAGACATACAGTGGTACAGACATACAGTGGTACAGTGGTACAGTGGTACAGACATACAGTGGTACAGTGGTACAGACATACAGTGGTACAGACATACAGTGGTACAGACATACAGTGGTACAGACATACAGTGGTACAGACATACAGTGGTACAGTGGTACAGACATACAGTGGTACAGACATACAGTGGTACAGTGGTACAGACATACAGTGGTACAGACATGCAGTGGTACAGACATACAGTGGTACAGTGGTACAGACATACAGTGGTACAGAGATACAGTGGTACAGAGATACAGTGGTACAGAGATACAGTGGTACAGACATACAGTGGTACAGAGATACAGTGGTACAGACATACAGTGGTACAGACATACAGTGGTACAGTGGTACAGACATACAGTGGTACAGACATACAGTGGTACAGAGATACAGTGGTACAGACATACAGTGGTACAGTGGTACAGACATACAGTGGTACAGACATACAGTGGTACAGACATACAGTGGTACAGTGGTACAGACATACAGTGGTACAGTGGTACAGACATACAGTGGTACAGACATACAGAGGTACAGACATACAGTGGTACAGACATACAGTGGTACAGACATACAGTGGTACAGACATACAGTGGTACAGACATACAGTGGTACAGACATACAGTGGTACAGTGGTACAGTGGTACAGACATACAGTGGTACAGTGGTACAGACATACAGTGGTACAGACATACAGTGGTACAGACATACAGTGGTAAAGAGGTACAGTGGTACAGAGATACAGTGGTACAGAGGTACAGTGGTACAGCCATACAGTGGTACAGACATACAGTGGTACAGACATACAGTGGTACAGACATACAGTGGTACAGACATACAGTGGTACAGTGGTACAGTGGTACAAACATACAGTGGTACAGTGGTACAGACATACAGTGGTACAGACATACAGTGGGACAGTGGTACAGTGGTACAGACATACAGTGGTACCGTGGTACAGTGGTACAGACATACAGTGGTACAGACATACAGTGGTACAGACCTACAGTGGTACAGAGGTACAGACATACAGTGGTACAGTGGTACAGACATACAGTGGTACAGAGATACAGACATACAGTGGTACAGACATACAGTGGTACAGAGGTACAGTGGTACAGACATACAGTGGTACAGACATACAGTGGTACAGAGGTACAGTGGTACAGACATACAGTGGTACAGACATACAGTGGTACAGAGGTACAGTGGTACAGACATACAGTGGTACAGACATACAGTGGTACAGACATACAGTGGTACAGAGATACAGTGGTACAGAGATACAGTGGTACAGAGATACAGTGGTACAGAGATACAGTGGTACAGACATACAGTGGTACAGAGATACAGTGGTACAGAGGTACAGTGGTACAGACATACAGAGGTACAGAGATACAGTGGTACAGTGGTACAGACATACAGTGGTACAGAGATACAGTGGTACAGTGGTACAGTGGTACAGTGGTACAGTGGTACAGACATACAGAGGTACAGACATACAGTGGTACAGACATACAGACATACAGTGGTACAGTGGTACAGACATACAGTGGTACAGACATACAGTGGTACAGTGGTACAGACATACAGTGGTACAGTGGTACAGACATACAGTTGTACAGAGATACAGTGGTACAGACATACAGTGGTACAGACATACAGTGGTACAGACATACAGTGGTACAGACATACAGTGGTACAGACATACAGTGGTACAGTGGTACAGACATACAGTGGTACAGACATACAGTGGTACAGTGGTACAGACATACAGTGGTACAGACATGCAGTGGTACAGACATACAGTGGTACAGTGGTACAGACATACAGTGGTACAGAGATACAGTGGTACAGAGATACAGTGGTACAGAGATACAGTGGTACAGACATTCAGTGGTACAGACATTCAGTGGTACAGACATACAGTGGTACAGACATACAGTGGTACAGACATACAGTGGTACAGACATACAGTGGTACAGTGGTACAGACATACAGTGGTACAGACATACAGTGGTACAGACATACAGAGGTACAGTGGTACAGACATACAGTGGTACAGACATACAGTGGTACAGACATACAGTGGTACAGTGGTACAGTGGTACAGACATACAGTGGTACAGACATACAGTGGTACAGTGGTACAGTGGTACAGACATACAGTGGTACAGTGGTACAGACATACAGTGGTAAAGACATACAGTGGTACAGACATACAGTGGTACAGACATACAGTGGTACAGACATACAGTGGTACAGTGGTACAGTGGTACAGACATACAGTGGTACAGACATACAGTGGTACAGTGGTACAGACATACAGTGGTACAGACATGCAGTGGTACAGACATACAGTGGTACAGTGGTACAGACATACAGTGGTACAGAGATACAGTGGTACAGAGATACAGTGGTACAGAGATACAGTGGTACAGACATACAGTGGTACAGAGATACAGTGGTACAGACATACAGTGGTACAGACATACAGTGGTACAGTGGTACAGACATACAGTGGTACATACATACAGTGGTACAGAGATACAGTGGTACAGACATACAGTGGTACAGTGGTACAGACATACAGTGGTACAGACATACAGTGGTACAGATATACAGTGGTACAGTGGTACAGACATACAGTGGTACAGACATACAGTGGTACAGACATACAGAGGTACAGACATACAGTGGTACAGACATACAGTGGTACAGACATACAGTGGTACAGACATACAGTGGTACAGACATACAGTGGTACAGACATACAGTGGTACAGTGGTACAGTGGTACAGACATACAGTGGTACAGTGGTACAGACATACAGTGGTACAGACATACAGTGGTACAGACATACAGTGGTAAAGAGGTACAGTGGTACAGAGATACAGTGGTACAGAGGTACAGTGGTACAGCCATACAGTGGTACAGACATACAGTGGTACAGACATACAGTGGTACAGACATACAGTGGTACAGTGGTACAGTGGTACAGTGGTACACACATACAGTGGTACAGTGGTACAGACATACAGTGGTACAGACATACAGTGGTACAGTGGTACAGTGGTACAGACATACAGTGGTACAGTGGTACAGTGGTACAGACATACAGTGGTACAGACATACAGTGGTACAGACATACAGTGGTACAGACCTACAGTGGTACAGAGGTACAGACATACAGTGGTACAGTGGTACAGACATACAGTGGTACAGAGATACAGACATACAGTGGTACAGACATACAGTGGTACAGAGGTACAGTGGTACAGACATACAGTGGTACAGACATACAGTGGTACAGAGGTACAGTGGTACAGCCATACAGTGGTACAGACATACAGTGGTACAGAGGTACAGTGGTAGAGACATACAGTGGTACAGACATACAGTGGTACAGACATACAGTGGTACAGACATACAGTGGTACAGAGATACAGTGGTACAGAGATACAGTGGTACAGAGATACAGTGGTACAGACATACAGTGGTACAGAGATACAGTGGTACAGAGGTACAGTGGTACAGACATACAGAGGTACAGAGATACAGTGGTACAGTGGTACAGACATACAGTGGTACAGAGATACAGAGGTACAGTGGTACAGACATACAGAGGTACAGAGGTACAGTGGTACAGACATACAGAGGTACAGAGATACAGTGGTACAGTGGTACAGACATACAGTGGTACAGACATACAGTGGTACAGACATACAGTGGTACAGACATACAGTGGTACAGAGGTACAGTGGTACAGACATACAGTGGTACAGACATACAGTGGTACAGACATACAGTGGTACAGAGATACAGTGGTACAGACATACAGTGGTACAGAGGTACAGACATACAGTGGTACAGTGGTACAGACATACAGTGGTACAGAGATACAGACATACAGTGGTACAGACATACAGTGGTACAGAGGTACAGTGGTACAGACATACAGTGGTACAGACATACAGTGGTACAGACATACAGTGGTACAGAGGTACAGTGGTACAGACATACAGTGGTACAGACATACAGTGGTACAGAGGTACAGTGGTACAGACATACAGTGGTACAGACATACAGTGGTACAGACATACAGTGGTACAGAGATACAGTGGTACAGAGATACAGTGGTACAGAGATACAGTGGTACAGACATACAGTGGTACAGACATACAGTGGTACAGACATACAGTGGTACAGACATACAGTGGTACAGAGATACAGTGGTACAGACATACAGTGGTACAGAGATACAGTGGTACAGAGATACAGTGGTACAGAGATACAGTGGTACAGAGGTACAGTGGTACAGACATACAGTGGTACAGACATACAGTGGTACAGACATACAGTGGTACAGACATACAGTGGTACAGAGATACAGTGGTACAGACATACAGTGGTACAGAGATACAGTGGTACAGAGGTACAGTGGTACAGACATACAGAGGTACAGAGATACAGTGGTACAGAGATACAGTGGTACAGACATACAGTGGTACAGAGATACAGTGGTACAGTGGTACAGACATACAGAGGTACAGACATACAGTGGTATAGTGGTACAGTTGTACAGACATACAGTGGTACAGACATACAGTGGTACAGACATACAGTGGTACAGACATACAGTGGTACAGACATACAGAGGGAAAAATAAAGGACAGTATATTTCCAAGCTTGCTGTATCAATATCTTGCTAATGAAAAATGATGCAGTTATGTTATTTAATCAAATGTTCCAAAATATTGGGGATGATTTTCCTTTCCCCCCCCCCCCAATGTTGTAAAATTCTAGCCACTTTATTCGTTTCATTTTAACTTGGTGTAAAAACAAATAGCAGTCAGCCTTGGAGAGCTAAACAGACACATTCAAACACATTTCAATGATCGGTTGGCAGTTAAATCATAAAACTATGATTAAACATTCCCCGAGAGTGGCAAGGCTTTTTAGTCTATTGCTCTCATGTTGAACATAAATAAACAAATACATTGGAACCTGCATTGGGCTGATTGGCTCCGTAAAAAAGCCAGTCGCTGTGGCCTGTCTATGCCTACCGATCTGAAGCAACATAAATATGATTAATTTAAAGCCAGCCTGACAAGAGCGTTGTAAACCTACACGTCAATAACAGTTTAAAGCACTTCCATCCTCTGTTGTTTAAAGATGTTTCAACATTGTAACGGCTCAGCAATTACCTCAGCAATGATTTGACATAATGACGTCTTGCAATACATGCATTATAACATTGTTAACAATGTGACTTGCAAATTGATCAGAGAGAGGTCTGATTAAAAAACGACAGTTGAAGACATATTTACGGTGTGGAACACAATTAGCTAAAACCTACAGTTAAAAAGCCCAATATAACTCCAATTGTTAAATTTCTTATTTTAAGTGGTTCAGGTTGTGTCCAATATGTTTTATAATGGATTGTTTGAAGGGGAGAAATGAAACACTACACCGTTACAGTCATGTGGAGTTTCAAGCTTTTGCCGTCTTCCCTTCCCTTGTCAACTTCTCAAAAACATGTCTGTAGCCAACTGCAAGATCCAAAGCTCATATTTCCATGAATTATCCGTTTTTGTTTTTTAAAATCAAACATTCACGTATCCCTGAGTCTATTCAAAGCTTAGATGTGAATAGAAAACGTTCTCTAAATCCTGCTTTATGCTCTGACAATCTATAAGTTATTATATCTTCTGTTCTTTGACGACTGCCGGTGACTCAAGTCTGGCATTAGACTGGTAATGAACACATGCGCATGCCTCAGTGAGTTCGCTAGATGTTTTAAACATAAGTTGATATGCTTGACAAATCTGTCTTTTAAACTCTAAATTATAATAGTGTGAATAAAACAGGCAAAATGGATAAGTGAGACACAACATAACATGCTATCTAATCCAGTGCAGAATACACAATCATTCCATGGAATTTCCAGGCTTCCAGAATGTGTTGTATTTTCTAGGTATTCTAATTATGCGGGTCCAATTCATTTCCCCAGAGACAAACCAAGGTGGATCTACTGTATGTCTTTAGAGAAACCAAACACTATAGTTAATGATAAAACAATAATATAATAATAAATAAAAATATGTATTCTCCTACTTCTACTGTTGTGAACCAGGTAAACAGTAGACTATACAATCCACATTGAAATGATATGATACGACATGATAATCATCATTCTCCTCCATCTGTTTCAGTGTCAATTTATTCCCTTACTCCTTCCACCTCCTTTATTTCTATAGTATTATTGTACCTAATATATTTCAAATGTCAGGACTTCCTTTTCCACATGGTCAGTGGCTTGGAACGACACCTTAAACAGCTGGCTTGTTTTATGTCCCTCAACCAAATAACACCAAACTAATGGAACAAGGTATGAATAGATTTCTTATTTTTCATATCCTGCTTTTTATCACTAATAATTTATAATTGATCAATGCCTGTGCTCGTCATCTCAGAGGAATCATTAAGGTGAGTTATTAGGTACCATGAGGGTGTAAACATGGGCCAAAATAACACAGCTGTGGTCTATCATGTTGTGCTGTGGTTTGTCTTTGTAAAGTAGAGCTAAATATATACTAGTACGCTAGTGGCAAATATTAGCAACCGTGTTAAATATGTATGTAAGCAAGCATATCATCAGCACCAATAATAATCAGAGCAAAAAGTAGACGTGTTTATCCATGTTGTGTTTACCATATTACCATGTGAATATCTCGAGATTTAGGTTGAGATTTAATTGATTAAATCCTCAGTTCGTATTCACCATTTAAATGAACACAAAACATCAACAACAACAAAAAAGCCATTCATTTGCTGAGCTGCATTTATTCCCCACAATGCCTCATTCACATACTGTACAGTCTGAACAGGCTGTTGCTCTCAATTGTCAATCAGTAATTAACACCATTAAGTGCTGCTGACTAATTTGTTAAAGCCACTCTAGTCCATTAAAAACTACAAGTTCATTTAGCATCAGTAATTATCATTTGACATGTTGGTACTGTACGATCAGTCTCTATGCCGTTGGGAATATCATGACTACTCTACTGTTCTTCATTTGATTGTTTTATTGTACTGTATCCACCAAAGAGAGGGGTCCTCTAGCCTCCACCCTTCACATCACAAGAGCCAATATCTCCAAAAAGAGGTCTGGGGCAAGTGCTTGTTTGAGTTCCTCCCGAGTGCTGCTCTTGTTTTTTTCATGATCTTGTTCCTTCCATGATATCAAATGGAATGAGGGTGTCAATCTATGTTTTTTTCATGATCTTGTTCCATCCATGATTTCAAATGGAATGAGGGTGTCAATCTATGTTTTATTCATGATCTTGTTCCATCCACGATATCAAATGGAAAGAGGGTGTCAATCCATGTTTTTTTTTCTCATATCTGTAAACCCAATAGGACTACTAGTATGATGAAATGTAGAGAAATGACAGAAGCTGTTTATGTCTTGTAGGGGTCAGTTAGTGATGTGAGGGACTTCAGGTTCTCCTCGGGCATACCAGATAAAACATGGTTTGGTTGGAGCAGACAGTACATACTGTATGATGTTATATGAATCACACATTACATACTGTCTGATGTTATATGAATCACACATTACATACTGTATGATGTTATATGAATCACACATTACATACTGTCTGATGTTATATGAATCACACATTACATACTGTCTGATGTTATATGAATCACACATTACATACTGTCTGATGTTATATGAATCACACATTCAATACTGTATGATGTTATATGAATCACACATTACATACTGTCTGATGTTATATGAATCACACATTCAATACTGTATGATGTTATATGAATCACACATTACATACTGTATGATGTTATATGAATCACACATTACATACTGTATGATGTTATATGAATCACACATTACATACTGTATGATGTTATATGAATCGTATGATGTTCACACAGTACATACTGTATGATGTTATATGAATCACACAGTACATACTGTATGATGTTATATGAATCACACATTACATACTGTATGATGTTATATGAATCACACATTACATACTGTATGATGTTATATGAATCACACATTACATACTGTATGATGTTATATGAATCACACATTACATACTGTATGATGTTATTTGAATCACACATTCAATACTGTATGATGTTATATGAATCACACATTACATACTGTATGATGTTATATGAATCACACATTACATACTGTATGATGTTATATGAATCACACATTCAATACTGTATGATGTTATATGAATCACACATTACATACTGTATGATGTTATATGAATCACACATTACATACTGTATGATGTTATATGAATCACACATTCAATACTGTATGATGTTATATGAATCACACATTACATACTGTATGATGTTATATGAATCACACATTACATACTGTATGATGTTATATGAATCACACATTACATACTGTATGATGTTATATGAATCACACATTACATACTGTATGATGTTATATGAATCACACATTACATACTGTATGATGTTATATGAATCACACATTCAATACTGTATGATGTTATATGAATCACACATTCAATACTGTATGATGTTATATGAATCACACAGTACATACTGTATGATGTTATATGAATCACACATTACATACTGTATGATGTTATATGAATCACACATTACATACTGTATGATGTTATATGAATCACACATTCAATACTGTATGATGTTATATGAATCACACATTACATACTGTATGATGTTATATGAATCACACAGTACATACTGTATGATGTTATATGAATCACACATTACATACTGTATGATGTTATATGAATCACACATTACATACTGTATGATGTTATATGAATCACACATTACATACTGTATGATGTTATATGAATCACACAGTACATACTGTATGATGTTATATGAATCACACATTACATACTGTATGATGTTATATGAATCACACATTACATACTGTATGATGTTATATGAATCGTATGATGTTCACACAGTACATACTGTATGATGTTATATGAATCACACATTACATACTGTATGATGTTATATGAATCACACATTACATACTGTATGATGTTATATGAATCGTATGATGTTCACACAGTACATACTGTATGATGTTATATGAATCGTATGATGTTCACACAGTACATACTGTATGATGTTATATGAATCGTATGATGTTCACACAGTACATACTGTATGATGTTATATGAATCACACATTACATACTGTATGATGTTATATGAATCGTATGATGTTCACACATTACATACTGTATGATGTTATATGAATCACACATTACATACTGTATGATGTTATATGAATCACACAGTACATACTGTATGATGTTATATGAATCACACATTACATACTGTATGATGTTATATGAATCACACATTACATACTGTATGATGTTATATGAATCACACATTCAATACTGTATGATGTTATATGAATCACACATTACATACTGTATGATGTTATATGAATCACACAGTACATACTGTATGATGTTATATGAATCACACATTACATACTGTATGATGTTATATGAATCACACATTACATACTGTATGATGTTATATGAATCACACATTACATACTGTATGATGTTATATGAATCACACAGTACATACTGTATGATGTTATATGAATCACACATTACATACTGTATGATGTTATATGAATCACACATTACATACTGTATGATGTTATATGAATCGTATGATGTTCACACAGTACATACTGTATGATGTTATATGAATCACACATTACATACTGTATGATGTTATATGAATCACACATTACATACTGTATGATGTTATATGAATCGTATGATGTTCACACAGTACATACTGTATGATGTTATATGAATCGTATGATGTTCACACAGTACATACTGTATGATGTTATATGAATCGTATGATGTTCACACAGTACATACTGTATGATGTTATATGAATCACACATTACATACTGTATGATGTTATATGAATCGTATGATGTTCACACATTACATACTGTATGATGTTATATGAATCACACATTACATACTGTATGATGTTATATGAATCACACAGTACATACTGTATGATGTTATATGAATCACACATTCAATACTGTATGATGTTATATGAATCACACATTACATACTGTATGATGTTATATGAATCACACATTCAATACTGTATGATGTTATATGAATCACACATTACATACTGTATGATGTTATATGAATCACACATTCAATACTGTATGATGTTATATGAATCACACATTACATACTGTATGATGTTATATGAATCACACATTCAATACTGTATGATGTTATATGAATCACACATTACATACTGTATGATGTTATATGAATCACACATTCAATACTGTATGATGTTATATGAATCACACATTACATACTGTATGATGTTATATGAATCACACATTCAATACTGTATGATGTTATATGAATCACACATTACATACTGTATGATGTTATATGAATCACACATTCAATACTGTATGATGTTATATGAATCACACATTACATACTGTATGATGTTATATGAATCACACATTACATACTGTATGATGTTATATGAATCACACATTACATACTGTATGATGTTATATGAATCACACATTCAATACTGTATGATGTTATATGAATCACACATTACATACTGTATGATGTTATATGAATCACACATTCAATACTGTATGATGTTATATGAATCACACATTACATACTGTATGATGTTATATGAATCACACATTCAATACTGTATGATGTTATATGAATCACACATTACATACTGTATGATGTTATATGAATCACACATTACATACTGTATGATGTTATATGAATCACACATTACATACTGTATGATGTTATATGAATCACACATTACATACTGTATGATGTTATATGAATCACACATTACATACTGTATGATGTTATATGAATCACACAGTACATACTGTATGATGTTATATGAATCACACATTACATACTGTATGATGTTATATGAATCACACATTACATACTGTATGATGTTATATGAATCACACATTACATACTGTATGATGTTATATGAATCACACATTACATACTGTATGATGTTATATGAATCACACATTACATACTGTATGATGTTATATGAATCACACATTACATACTGTATGATGTTATATGAATCACACATTCAATACTGTATGATGTTATATGAATCACACAGTACATACTGTATGATGTTATATGAATCACACATTACATACTGTATGATGTTATATGAATCACACAGTACATACTGTATGATGTTATATGAATCACACATTACATACTGTATGATGTTATATGAATCACACATTACATACTGTATGATGTTATATGAATCACACATTACATACTGTATGATGTTATATGAATCACACATTACATACTGTATGATGTTATATGAATCACACATTACATACTGTATGATGTTATATGAATCACACATTACATACTGTATGATGTTATATGAATCACACATTACATACTGTATGATGTTATATGAATCACACATTACATACTGTCTGATGTTATATGAATCACACATTACATACTGTATGATGTTATATGAATCACACATTCAATACTGTATGATGTTATATGAATCACAAATTACATACTGTATGATGTTATATGAATCACACAGTACATACTGTATGATGTTATATGAATCACACATTACATACTGTATGATGTTATATGAATCACACATTACATACTGTATGATGTTATATGAATCACACATTACATACTGTATGATGTTATATGAATCACACAGTACATACTGTATGATGTTATATGAATCACACATTACATACTGTATGATGTTATATGAATCACACATTACATACTGTATGATGTTATATGAATCGTATGATGTTCACACAGTACATACTGTATGATGTTATATGAATCACACATTACATACTGTATGATGTTATATGAATCACACATTACATACTGTATGATGTTATATGAATCGTATGATGTTCACACAGTACATACTGTATGATGTTATATGAATCGTATGATGTTCACACAGTACATACTGTATGATGTTATATGAATCGTATGATGTTCACACAGTACATACTGTATGATGTTATATGAATCACACATTACATACTGTATGATGTTATATGAATCGTATGATGTTCACACATTACATACTGTATGATGTTATATGAATCACACATTACATACTGTATGATGTTATATGAATCACACATTCAATACTGTATGATGTTATATGAATCACACATTACATACTGTATGATGTTATATGAATCACACATTCAATACTGTATGATGTTATATGAATCACACATTACATACTGTATGATGTTATATGAATCACACATTCAATACTGTATGATGTTATATGAATCACACATTACATACTGTATGATGTTATATGAATCACACATTCAATACTGTATGATGTTATATGAATCACACATTACATACTGTATGATGTTATATGAATCACACATTCAATACTGTATGATGTTATATGAATCACACATTACATACTGTATGATGTTATATGAATCACACATTCAATACTGTATGATGTTATATGAATCACACATTACATACTGTATGATGTTATATGAATCACACATTCAATACTGTATGATGTTATATGAATCACACATTACATACTGTATGATGTTATATGAATCACACATTCAATACTGTATGATGTTATATGAATCACACATTACATACTGTATGATGTTATATGAATCACACATTCAATACTGTATGATGTTATATGAATCACACATTACATACTGTATGATGTTATATGAATCACACATTCAATACTGTATGATGTTATATGAATCACACATTACATACTGTATGATGTTATATGAATCACACATTACATACTGTATGATGTTATATGAATCACACATTACATACTGTATGATGTTATATGAATCACACATTACATACTGTATGATGTTATATGAATCACACATTACATACTGTATGATGTTATATGAATCACACAGTACATACTGTATGATGTTATATGAATCACACATTACATACTGTATGATGTTATATGAATCACACATTACATACTGTATGATGTTATATGAATCACACATTACATACTGTATGATGTTATATGAATCACACATTACATACTGTATGATGTTATATGAATCACACATTACATACTGTATGATGTTAAATGAATCACACATTACATACTGTATGATGTTATATGAATCACACATTCAATACTGTATGATGTTATATGAATCACACAGTACATACTGTATGATGTTATATGAATCACACATTACATACTGTATGATGTTATATGAATCACACAGTACATACTGTATGATGTTATATGAATCACACATTACATACTGTATGATGTTATATGAATCACACATTACATACTGTATGATGTTATATGAATCACACATTACATACTGTATGATGTTATATGAATCACACATTACATACTGTATGATGTTATATGAATCACACATTACATACTGTATGATGTTATATGAATCACACATTACATACTGTATGATGTTATATGAATCACACATTACATACTGTATGATGTTATATGAATCACACATTACATACTGTCTGATGTTATATGAATCACACATTACATACTGTATGATGTTATATGAATCACACATTACATACTGTATGATGTTATATGAATCACACATTACATACTGTATGATGTTATATGAATCACACATTACATACTGTATGATGTTATATGAATCACACATTACATACTGTATGATGTTATATGAATCACACATTACATACTGTATGATGTTATATGAATCACACATTCAATAATGTATGATGTTATATGAATCACACATTACATACTGTATGATGTTATATGAATCACACATTCAATACTGTATGATGTTATATGAATCACACATTACATACTGTATGATGTTATATGAATCACACATTACATACTGTATGATGTTATATGAATCACACATTACATACTGTATGATGTTATATGAATCACACATTACATACTGTATGATGTTATATGAATCACACATTACATACTGTATGATGTTATATGAATCACACAGTACATACTGTATGATGTTATATGAATCACACATTACATACTGTATGATGTTATATGAATCACACATTACATACTGTATGATGTTATATGAATCACACATTACATACTGTATGATGTTATATGAATCACACATTACATACTGTATGATGTTATATGAATCACACATTACATACTGTATGATGTTATATGAATCACACATTACATACTGTATGATGTTATATGAATCACACATTCAATACTGTATGATGTTATATGAATCACACAGTACATACTGTATGATGTTATATGAATCACACATTACATACTGTATGATGTTATATGAATCACACAGTACATACTGTATGATGTTATATGAATCACACATTACATACTGTATGATGTTATATGAATCACACATTACATACTGTATGATGTTATATGAATCACACATTACATACTGTATGATGTTATATGAATCACACATTACATACTGTATGATGTTATATGAATCACACATTCAATACTGTATGATGTTATATGAATCGTATGATGTTCACACATTACATACTGTATGATGTTATATGAATCACACATTACATACTGTCTGATGTTATATGAATCACACATTACATACTGTCTGATGTTATATGAATCACACATTACATACTGTATGATGTTATATGAATCACACATTACATACTGTCTGATGTTATATGAATCACACATTACATACTGTCTGATGTTATATGAATCACACATTACATACTGTATGATGTTATATGAATCACACATTACATACTGTATGATGTTATATGAATCACACATTACATACTGTATGATGTTATATGAATCACACATTACATACTGTATGATGTTATATGAATCACACATTACATACTGTATGATGTTATATGAATCACACATTCAATACTGTATGATGTTATATGAATCACACATTACATACTGTATGATGTTATATGAATCACACATTCAATACTGTATGATGTTATATGAATCACACATTACATACTGTATGATGTTATATGAATCACACATTACATACTGTATGATGTTATATGAATCACACATTACATACTGTATGATGTTATATGAATCACACATTACATACTGTATGATGTTATATGAATCACACATTACATACTGCATGATGTTATATGAATCACACAGTACATACTGTATGATGTTATATGAATCACACATTACATACTGTATGATGTTATATGAATCACACATTACATACTGTATGATGTTATATGAATCACACATTACATACTGTATGATGTTATATGAATCACACATTACATACTGTATGATGTTATATGAATCACACATTACATACTGTATGATGTTATATGAATCACACATTACATACTGTATGATGTTATATGAATCACACATTCAATACTGTATGATGTTATATGAATCACACAGTACATACTGTATGATGTTATATGAATCACACATTACATACTGTATGATGTTATATGAATCACACAGTACATACTGTATGATGTTATATGAATCACACATTACATACTGTATGATGTTATATGAATCACACATTACATACTGTATGATGTTATATGAATCACACATTACATACTGTATGATGTTATATGAATCACACATTACATACTGTATGATGTTATATGAATCACACATTCAATACTGTATGATGTTATATGAATCGTATGATGTTCACACATTACATACTGTATGATGTTATATGAATCACACATTACATACTGTCTGATGTTATATGAATCACACATTACATACTGTCTGATGTTATATGAATCACACATTACATACTGTATGATGTTATATGAATCACACATTACATACTGTCTGATGTTATATGAATCACACATTACATACTGTCTGATGTTATATGAATCACACATTACATACTGTATGATGTTATATGAATCACACATTACATACTGTATGATGTTATATGAATCACACATTACATACTGTATGATGTTATATGAATCACACATTACATACTGTATGATGTTATATGAATCACACATTACATACTGTATGATGTTATATGAATCACACATTACATACTGTATGATGTTATATGAATCACACAGTACATACTGTATGATGTTATATGAATCACACATTACATACTGTATGATGTTATATGAATCACACATTACATACTGTATGATGTTATATGAATCACACATTACATACTGTATGATGTTATATGAATCACACATTACATACTGTATGATGTTATATGAATCACACATTACATACTGTATGATGTTATATGAATCACACATTACATACTGTATGATGTTATATGAATCACACATTACATACTGTATGATGTTATATGAATCACACATTACATACTGTATGATGTTATATGAATCACACATTCAATACTGTATGATGTTATATGAATCGTATGATGTTCACACATTACATACTGTATGATGTTATATGAATCACACATTACATACTGTCTGATGTTATATGAATCACACATTACATACTGTCTGATGTTATATGAATCACACATTACATACTGTATGATGTTATATGAATCACACATTACATACTGTCTGATGTTATATGAATCACACATTACATACTGTCTGATGTTATATGAATCACACATTACATACTGTATGATGTTATATGAATCACACATTACATACTGTATGATGTTATATGAATCACACATTACATACTGTATGATGTTATATGAATCACACATTACATACTGTATGATGTTATATGAATCACACATTACATACTGTATGATGTTATATGAATCACACATTACATACTGTATGATGTTATATGAATCACACAGTACATACTGTATGATGTTATATGAATCACACATTACATACTGTATGATGTTATATGAATCACACAGTACATACTGTATGATGTTATATGAATCACACATTACATACTGTATGATGTTATATGAATCACACATTACATACTGTATGATGTTATATGAATCACACATTACATACTGTATGATGTTATATGAATCACACATTACATACTGTATGATGTTATATGAATCACACATTACATACTGTCTGATGTTATATGAATCACACATTACATACTGTATGATGTTATATGAATCACACATTCAATACTGTATGATGTTATATGAATCACACATTACATACTGTATGATGTTATATGAATCACACAGTACATACTGTATGATGTTATATGAATCACACATTACATACTGTATGATGTTATATGAATCACACATTACATACTGTATGATGTTATATGAATCACACATTACATACTGTATGATGTTATATGAATCACACAGTACATACTGTATGATGTTATATGAATCACACATTACATACTGTATGATGTTATATGAATCACACATTACATACTGTATGATGTTATATGAATCGTATGATGTTCACACAGTACATACTGTATGATGTTATATGAATCACACATTACATACTGTATGATGTTATATGAATCACACATTACATACTGTATGATGTTATATGAATCGTATGATGTTCACACAGTACATACTGTATGATGTTATATGAATCGTATGATGTTCACACAGTACATACTGTATGATGTTATATGAATCGTATGATGTTCACACAGTACATACTGTATGATGTTATATGAATCACACATTACATACTGTATGATGTTATATGAATCGTATGATGTTCACACATTACATACTGTATGATGTTATATGAATCACACATTACATACTGTATGATGTTATATGAATCACACATTCAATACTGTATGATGTTATATGAATCACACATTACATACTGTATGATGTTATATGAATCACACATTCAATACTGTATGATGTTATATGAATCACACATTACATACTGTATGATGTTATATGAATCACACATTCAATACTGTATGATGTTATATGAATCACACATTACATACTGTATGATGTTATATGAATCACACATTCAATACTGTATGATGTTATATGAATCACACATTACATACTGTATGATGTTATATGAATCACACATTCAATACTGTATGATGTTATATGAATCACACATTACATACTGTATGATGTTATATGAATCACACATTCAATACTGTATGATGTTATATGAATCACACATTACATACTGTATGATGTTATATGAATCACACATTCAATACTGTATGATGTTATATGAATCACACATTACATACTGTATGATGTTATATGAATCACACATTCAATACTGTATGATGTTATATGAATCACACATTACATACTGTATGATGTTATATGAATCACACATTCAATACTGTATGATGTTATATGAATCACACATTACATACTGTATGATGTTATATGAATCACACATTCAATACTGTATGATGTTATATGAATCACACATTACATACTGTATGATGTTATATGAATCACACATTACATACTGTATGATGTTATATGAATCACACATTACATACTGTATGATGTTATATGAATCACACATTACATACTGTATGATGTTATATGAATCACACATTACATACTGTATGATGTTATATGAATCACACATTACATACTGTATGATGTTATATGAATCACACATTACATACTGTATGATGTTATATGAATCACACATTACATACTGTATGATGTCATATGAATCACACATTACATACTGTATGATGTTATATGAATCACACATTACATACTGTATGATGTTATATGAATCACACATTCAATACTGTATGATGTTATATGAATCACACAGTACATACTGTATGATGTTATATGAATCACACATTACATACTGTATGATGTTATATGAATCACACAGTACATACTGTATGATGTTATATGAATCACACATTACATACTGTATGATGTTATATGAATCACACATTACATACTGTATGATGTTATATGAATCACACATTACATACTGTATGATGTTATATGAATCACACATTACATACTGTATGATGTTATATGAATCACACATTACATACTGTATGATGTTATATGAATCACACATTACATACTGTATGATGTTATATGAATCACACATTACATACTGTATGATGTTATATGAATCACACATTACATACTGTCTGATGTTATATGAATCACACATTACATACTGTATGATGTTATATGAATCACACATTACATACTGTATGATGTTATATGAATCACACATTACATACTGTATGATGTTATATGAATCACACATTACATACTGTATGATGTTATATGAATCACACATTACATACTGTATGATGTTATATGAATCACACATTACATACTGTATGATGTTATATGAATCACACATTCAATAATGTATGATGTTATATGAATCACACATTACATACTGTATGATGTTATATGAATCACACATTCAATACTGTATGATGTTATATGAATCACACATTACATACTGTATGATGTTATATGAATCACACATTACATACTGTATGATGTTATATGAATCACACATTACATACTGTATGATGTTATATGAATCACACATTACATACTGTATGATGTTATATGAATCACACATTACATACTGTATGATGTTATATGAATCACACATTACATACTGTATGATGTTATATGAATCACACATTACATACTGTATGATGTTATATGAATCACACATTACATACTGTATGATGTTATATGAATCACACATTACATACTGTATGATGTTATATGAATCACACATTACATACTGTATGATGTTATATGAATCACACATTACATACTGTATGATGTTATATGAATCACACATTCAATACTGTATGATGTTATATGAATCACACAGTACATACTGTATGATGTTATATGAATCACACATTACATACTGTATGATGTTATATGAATCACACAGTACATACTGTATGATGTTATATGAATCACACATTACATACTGTATGATGTTATATGAATCACACATTACATACTGTATGATGTTATATGAATCACACATTACATACTGTATGATGTTATATGAATCACACATTACATACTGTATGATGTTATATGAATCACACATTCAATACTGTATGATGTTATATGAATCGTATGATGTTCACACATTACATACTGTATGATGTTATATGAATCACACATTACATACTGTCTGATGTTATATGAATCACACATTACATACTGTCTGATGTTATATGAATCACACATTACATACTGTATGATGTTATATGAATCACACATTACATACTGTCTGATGTTATATGAATCACACATTACATACTGTCTGATGTTATATGAATCACACATTACATACTGTATGATGTTATATGAATCACACATTACATACTGTATGATGTTATATGAATCACACATTACATACTGTATGATGTTATATGAATCACACATTACATACTGTATGATGTTATATGAATCACACATTACATACTGTATGATGTTATATGAATCACACATTCAATACTGTATGATGTTATATGAATCACACATTACATACTGTATGATGTTATATGAATCACACATTCAATACTGTATGATGTTATATGAATCACACATTACATACTGTATGATGTTATATGAATCACACATTACATACTGTATGATGTTATATGAATCACACATTACATACTGTATGATGTTATATGAATCACACATTACATACTGTATGATGTTATATGAATCACACATTACATACTGTATGATGTTATATGAATCACACAGTACATACTGTATGATGTTATATGAATCACACATTACATACTGTATGATGTTATATGAATCACACATTACATACTGTATGATGTTATATGAATCACACATTACATACTGTATGATGTTATATGAATCACACATTACATACTGTATGATGTTATATGAATCACACATTACATACTGTATGATGTTATATGAATCACACATTACATACTGTATGATGTTATATGAATCACACATTCAATACTGTATGATGTTATATGAATCACACAGTACATACTGTATGATGTTATATGAATCACACATTACATACTGTATGATGTTATATGAATCACACAGTACATACTGTATGATGTTATATGAATCACACATTACATACTGTATGATGTTATATGAATCACACATTACATACTGTATGATGTTATATGAATCACACATTACATACTGTATGATGTTATATGAATCACACATTACATACTGTATGATGTTATATGAATCACACATTCAATACTGTATGATGTTATATGAATCGTATGATGTTCACACATTACATACTGTATGATGTTATATGAATCACACATTACATACTGTCTGATGTTATATGAATCACACATTACATACTGTCTGATGTTATATGAATCACACATTACATACTGTATGATGTTATATGAATCACACATTACATACTGTCTGATGTTATATGAATCACACATTACATACTGTCTGATGTTATATGAATCACACATTACATACTGTATGATGTTATATGAATCACACATTACATACTGTATGATGTTATATGAATCACACATTACATACTGTATGATGTTATATGAATCACACATTACATACTGTATGATGTTATATGAATCACACATTACATACTGTATGATGTTATATGAATCACACATTACATACTGTATGATGTTATATGAATCACACAGTACATACTGTATGATGTTATATGAATCACACATTACATACTGTATGATGTTATATGAATCACACATTACATACTGTATGATGTTATATGAATCACACATTACATACTGTATGATGTTATATGAATCACACATTACATACTGTATGATGTTATATGAATCACACATTACATACTGTATGATGTTATATGAATCACACATTACATACTGTATGATGTTATATGAATCACACATTACATACTGTATGATGTTATATGAATCACACATTACATACTGTATGATGTTATATGAATCACACATTCAATACTGTATGATGTTATATGAATCGTATGATGTTCACACATTACATACTGTATGATGTTATATGAATCACACATTACATACTGTCTGATGTTATATGAATCACACATTACATACTGTCTGATGTTATATGAATCACACATTACATACTGTATGATGTTATATGAATCACACATTACATACTGTCTGATGTTATATGAATCACACATTACATACTGTCTGATGTTATATGAATCACACATTACATACTGTATGATGTTATATGAATCACACATTACATACTGTATGATGTTATATGAATCACACATTACATACTGTATGATGTTATATGAATCACACATTACATACTGTATGATGTTATATGAATCACACATTACATACTGTATGATGTTATATGAATCACACATTACATACTGTATGATGTTATATGAATCACACAGTACATACTGTATGATGTTATATGAATCACACATTACATACTGTATGATGTTATATGAATCACACATTACATACTGTATGATGTTATATGAATCACACATTACATACTGTATGATGTTATATGAATCACACATTACATACTGTATGATGTTATATGAATCACACAGTACATACTGTATGATGTTATATGAATCACACATTACATACTGTATGATGTTATATGAATCACACATTACATACTGTATGATGTTATATGAATCACACATTACATACTGTATGATGTTATATGAATCACACATTACATACTGTATGATGTTATATGAATCACACATTACATACTGTATGATGTTATATGAATCACACATTACATACTGTATGATGTTATATGAATCACACATTACATACTGTATGATGTTATATGAATCACACATTACATACTGTATGATGTTATATGAATCACACATTACATACTGTATGATGTTATATGAATCACACATTACATACTGTATGTTATTAAAACATCTTACGATCATGAATGATGTAATTTCCTAATATGATTAGTAAACTGGCATCTTGGCCAGCATCTTTATGGCTAGGGAGGACTAACCTTGTTTCTGTACAGTGGTTATGAAACAACATGTATTTACTGGACAATATTATCTTATTTTATGACCTTGCATGGGTTCAGCGTTCTCTGCCTACATTCATTGTTTTAAATGGGGAAATTAACGTAGAAAGGACAAATTCTTGGAATGGATGATTTGGACGGTGTAGCTTAGTTGGTAGGGGGATTTATAGTACAGTGTGTGCTCTGTGAGTTGGCCTGTATGGGTAGAAAACCCTGGCACCCTGACTCATGTCCAACCAGCTCATCCAAGTGACTACATTCATGTCTCCCTGAAGAAATGGCTCAAATGAGGCTGTTAGGTTATATTCCTTTGTACGAGGTAGAAATAGCAGGCTTGTCAAACAGGGAGAGATCAACAAGGAAACAAGAGCATTCATGTTATGCCCCAGGGAGTTGAACTGCAAGCATTCATGGCTTCTACATTGATTTGACAGTCAATGCCAATCACAAACTGCACCGCTGTGGTGTTCAAATTGAAGGACATCTTCCCGAGTCTAATACCTGCAGGAGATTAGGACCATGGCGTTCACTATATTTTGCAGGGAGGTTTAATAGACTTAATGTCTACTGTATGCAGGAGGTTTAATAGACTTAATGTCTACTGTATGCAGGAGGTTTAATAGACTTAATGTAGACGGTATGCAGTAGGTTTAATACGCTTAATGTCTACTGTATGCAGGAGGTTTAATAGACCCAATGTCTACTGTATGCAGGAGGTTTAATAGACTTAATGTAGACGGTATGCAGGAGGTTTAATACGCTTAATGTCTACTGTATGCAGGAGGTTTAATAGACTTAATGTAGACGGTATGCAGGAGGTTTAATAGGCTTAATGTCTACTGTATGTAGGAGGTTTAATAGACTTAATGTAGACGGTGTGCAGGAGGTTTAATACGCTTAATGTCTACTGTATGCAGGAGGTTTAATAGACTTAATGTAGACGGTATGCAGGAGGTTTAAACGCTTAATGTCTACTGTATGCAGGAGGTTTAAAAAGCGTAATGTTTACTGTATGCAGGAGGTTTAATAGACTTAATGTTGACGGTATGCAGGAGGTTTAATACGCTTAATGTCTACTGTATGCAGGAGGTTTAATAGACTTAATGTCTACTGTATGCAGGAGGTTTAATGGACTTACTGTCTACTGTATGCAGGAGGTTTAATAGACTTAATGTCTACTGTATGCAGGAGGTTTAATAGACTTAATGTCTACTGTATGCAGGAGGTTTAATAGACTTAATGTCTACTGTATGCAGGAGGTTTAATGGACTTACTGTCTACTGTATGCAGGAGGTTTAATAGACGTAATGTCTACTGTATGCAGGAGGTTTAATAGACTTAATGTAGACAGTATGCAGGAGGTTTAATAGACTTAATGTCTACTGTATGCAGGAGGTTTAATAGACTTAATGTCTACTGTATGCAGGAGGTTTAATAGACTTAATGTAGACGGTATGCAGGAGGTTTAATAGACTGAATGTCTACTGTATGCAGGAGGTTTAATAGACTTAATGTAGACAGTATGCAGGAGGTTTAATAGACTTAATGTCTACTGTATGCAGGAGGTTTAATAGACTTAATGTCTACTGTATGCAGGAGGTTTAATAGACTTAATGTAGACGGTATGCAGGAGGTTTAATAGACTGAATGTCTACTGTATGCAGGAGGTTTAATAGACTTAATGTAGACAGTATGCAGGAGGTTTAATAGACTTAATGTCTACTGTATGCAGGAGGTTTAATATACTTAATGTCTACTGTATGCAGGAGGTTTAATGGACTTACTGTCTACTGTATGCAGGAGGTTTAATAGACGTAATGTCTACTGTATGCAGGAGGTTTAATAGACTTAATGTAGACAGTATGCAGGAGGTTTAATAGACTTAATGTCTACTGTATGCAGGAGGTTTAATAGACTTAATGTCTACTGTATGCAGGAGGTTTAATAGACTTAATGTAGACGGTATGCAGGAGGTTTAATAGACTGAATGTCTACTGTATGCAGGAGGTTTAATAGACTTAATGTAGACAGTATGCAGGAGGTTTAATATACTTAATGTCTACTGTATGCAGGAGGTTTAATAGACGTAACGTCTACTGTATGCAGGAGGTTTAATAGACTTAATGTCTACTGTATGCAGGAGGTTTAATAGACGTAATGTCTACTGTATGCAGGAGGTTTAATAGACATAATGTAGACAGTATGCAGGAGGTTTAATAGACTTAACGTCTACTGTATGCAGGAGGTTTAATAGACTTAATGTCTACTGTATGCAGGTGGTTTAATAGACTTAATGTAGACGGTATGCAGGAGGTTTAATAGACTTAATGTCTACTGTATGCAGGAGGTTTAATAGACTTAATGTCTACTGTATGCAGGAGGTTTAATAGACTTAATGTAGACAGTATGCAGGAGGTTTAATAGACTTAACGTCTACTGTATGCAGGAGGTTTAATAGACTTAATGTCTACTGTATGCAGGAGGTTTAATAGACTTAATGTAGACGGTATGCAGGAGGTTTAATAGACTTAATGTCTACTGTATGCAGGAGGTTTAATATACTTAATGTCTACTGTATGCAGGAGGTTTAATAGACTTAATGTAGACAGTATGCAGGAGGTTTAATAGACTTAATGTCTACTGTATGCAGGAGGTTTAATAGACTTAATGTCTACTGTATGTGTTCTGCTGCGTTTTCTTCTCAAGACACAACACAGCATTCTATACATTTGTATTAGTGATTGGGAGATTGACCAAGACCATGGAATGGATTGCTCAACAAACGACCGTAAAACCACTTCGAAACGGAATTGTCCCCAATCGATGTTCTCCAAGGACTATGTGTAGATACTGTGATACAAATAAATGTTTTTTATGTAAATTGGTTGTGTAGAATTAGCTCTTTGGTCCAAGCCAATGCTTTGCTAGTGACACTAAGCAGATACTGGTTGTGCTGGCTGGCTTTCCATAGTTCTTCTTCGGAAAAAAAGTGCTCCCGAGTGGAGCAGTGGTCTTAGGCACTGCTTCTCAGTGCTATAGGCATCACTACAGACCCTGGTTCGATTCCTGGGCTGTATGAAATCAAATTGTATTTGTCACATTGTCATGCCCTGACCATAGAGAGCCTTTTTATTCTCTATTTTGGTCAGGTCGGGGTGTGACTAGGGTGGGTGATCTAGTGTGTTTATATCTATGTTTGCCTGGTATGGTTCCCAATCAGAGGCAGCTGTTTATCGTTGTCTCTGATTGGGGATCATATTTAGGAAGCCATTTCCCCATTGTGCTTTGTGGGATCTTATTTGTGCGTAGTTGCCTGTGCGCACAGCATTTGACTTCACGTTTCGTTTGTCCTGTATTGTTTTGGTGAGTTTCATTAATTAAACATGTGGAACTCTACACACGCTGCGCCTTGGTCCGTTTATTCTACAGACAATCGTGACACACATGCGCCGAATACAAGCCCTTAACCAACAATGCATTAAGTTAAGGAAAAAAAGTGTTAAGATAAAAGGAAACAATTGAAATTAATAGTAACAAATAATTAAACAGCAGTAGTAAAATAACAAGCGAGGCTATATACAGGGGGTACCGGTACAGAGTCAATGTGCGAGTGCACCGGTTAGTTGAGGTTATTGAGGTAATATGTACATGTAGGGTAGAGTTAAAATGACTATGCATAGATAATAAACAGAGAGTAGCAGCAGCTTAAAAGAGAGAACTAGGTAGCCCTTTGATTAGCTGTTCAGGAGCTGTTCACAACAGACCGTGAACGGGAGTCACATAGGGACGCGCACGATTGGTCCATTATCGTCCTGGTTAGGGGAGGGTTTAGCCGGGATAGGCCGTCATTGTAAATATTGACTTTCCTAGTTAAATAAAGGTTCAATAAAATAAATACAAATTATAAGTACCAGGATAAGACCACATTAAATGCAACTGAGTGTTTAATGGAACCCAAATATTGGACCATTGGCCTGTGCAATATTTCCTTTTAAATGGTCTCTCGTCTTGATCTAATGGAACATCAATGGTGTCCATGTGTTCATTAAGAAAGGCATTGCTTAGCACCTATAATCTCACATATGCGGTGTGTGCCGTGAAATGGAACCATGTCCCGAACAGTACCCTATTCCCTATGCAGTGCACTACTTTTGACGAGGGCCCCACTAGACAGGTGAAATGGCACCATTTGGGACATGGCCCAAGAGTCGTTGTGGAGGAGACGAGACAGGTTAGCCTCCCCAAGGGATCAACAAACTCCACGGTTGCCCTGGTGACAGATGAGACCTCATTCCCTCTGCAACATAAACGTGATTTAATATCACAGCTGTTCAACTCTCCAACACCTCTTCCTCATTCTCCTTATTAGATGCTTATGCCCAGGGAGGCCTACAGTACAATGTGCCTCGCGAAGCTCTAGCTACTTCTCAGGAAATGATTACTAACATGCTATGCATCCCAAATTACACACTATATGTCCTATAGGGCTGTGGTCAAAGGTAGTGCACTTTATGTCCTATAGGGCTGTGGTCAAAGGTAGTGCACTTTATGTCCTATAGGGCTGTGGTCAAAGGTAGTGCACTTTATGTCCTATAGGGCTGTGGTCAAAGGTAGTGCACTTTATGTCCTATAGGGCTGTGGTCAAAGGTAGTGCACTATATTTCCTATAGGGCTGTGGTCAAAGGTAGTGCACTTTATGTCCTATAGGGTTGTGGTCAAAGGTAATGCACTTTATGTCCTATAGGGCTGTGGTCAAAGGTAGTGCACTTTATGTCCTATAGGGCTGTGGTCAAAGGTAGTGCACTTTATGTCCTATAGGGCTGTGGTCAAAGGTAGTGCACTATATTTCCTATAGGGTTGTGGTCAAAGGTAGTGCACTTTATGTCCTAGAGGGCTGTGGTCAAAGGTAGTGCACTTTATGTCCTATAGGGCTGTGGTCAAAGGTAGTGCACTTTATGTCCTATAGGGCTGTGGTCAAAGGTAGTGCACTTTATGTCCTAGAGGGCTGTGGTCAAAGGTAGTGCACTTTATGTCCTAGAGGGACCACGGTGTCATTTGGGATACAACTGAATATCTAGACTGGAGTTAAACCCCCAAATAATCTTTAGTACACAAGAAATTTAAATGAAAAGGATTTAATGTAAACTCATTATTATAATTTAGTTGGTCATGCCCTCTCTGTATTTAATCCTGCTCTGGGACATGATGCCATATACGGGTGTATTTATTCCTCGTCTGAGACATACCATATAAAGGTGTATTTAATCCTGGTCTGAGACATGATGGCGTATACGGGTGTATTTAATCCTGGTCTGAGACATGCCATATAAGGGTGTGTCTAATCTTTGTTTAGGACATGATGCCATATAAGGGTGTATTTAATCCTGGTCTGAGACATGATGGCGTATAAGGGTGTATTTAATCCTGGTCTGAGACATGCCTTATAAGGGTGTATTTAATCTTTGTTTAGGACATGATGCCATATAAGGGTGTATTTAATCCTGGTCTGAGACATGATGCCATATAAGGGTGTTTAATGTTTGTTTTGTTTCTGTTCTCTCAGGCTATTACTTTGTGAGTGGCCCACGCGGTCATGTGTTTACTTTCCTGGTGAACCTGCGCAACTATCAGAGCGCAGGGATAAAAACAGGCCTTCCCCACACGCACGTAGGCACACAAACACAGAATGGATGGAGGCCTGTGAGTCTACACTAATACAATCAGCATGGTAGAAACAGCAGGGGCAGACACACTGTAGACCCATACACCACAGACGTGAGATACTCTGAGTTTCTCTCCACCACAGAGCCACCCTCCCCTCCTCTTGGTTAGCTTTGATTCTGAAGCACCAGACAGAGAGGAGAGGACATGTTTCATGCTGTGATCAGAGATGACCCACTCCCTGTAAGTCTTCTCTCTTTAGATAGCCATTTCTTGACTGGACACAGAGAACAGATGTTCACCTCACATATAGTTTACAGATAGGAAATAAATGTCTGTAATACAATACATGATTTCATCTTTTGACAGATTATTATAGTATGAACTTTATCTGAGGAGCTTTAGGAAACCATTTTGAAATACTCTAAGTAGTTGAGTGTATTTTTGTTTTCCATAGATATTGGACTAGTTGAATAACATGCACATTTCACACTAGTAAAATCATACGGTGCATTCCGAAAGTATTCAGACCCCTTGACTTGTTCCACGTTTGCTATGTTACAGCCTTATTCTAACATTTATGAAATAGTTGTTTATCACATTTACATAAGTATTCAGAACCTTTACTCAGTACTTTGTTGAAGCAGCAATTACAGCCTGCAGTCTTCTTGGGTATGACTCTAAAAGCTTGGCACACTTGTATTTGGGGAGTTTCTCCCATTCTTCTCTGCAGATGCTCTCAAATTCTGTCAGATTGGATGGGGAGCGTCGCCGCACAGCTATTTTCAGGTCTCTCCAGAGATGTTCGATCTGGTTCAAGTCCGGGCTCTGGTCGGGCCACTCAAGGACTTTCAGAGACTTGTCCCGAAGCATCTCCTGCGTTATCTTGGCTGTGTGCTTAGGGTCGTTGTCCTGTTGGAAGGTGAACCGTCACCCCAGTCTGAGGTCCAGAGTGCTCTGGAGCAGGTTTTCATCAAGGATCTCTCTGTACTTTGCTTCGTTCATCTTTCCCTCGATCCTGTCTAGTCTCTCAGTCCTTGCCACTGAAAAACATCCCCACAGCATGATGCTGCCACCATCATGTTTTACTGTACTTGTTTCTCATGGTCTAATAGTCTTTAGGTGCCTTTTGGCAAACTCCAAGCAAGCTGTCATGTGCCTTTTACTGAGGAGTGGCTTCCGTCTGGCCACTCTACCATGAAGGTCTGATTGGTGAAGTACTGCAGAGTTGGTTGTCCTTCTGAAAGGTTCTCCCATCTCCACAAGGGTACCCTGGAGCTCTGTCAGAGTGACCATTGGGTTCTTGGTTACCTTCCTGACCAAGGCCCTTCTCCCCAGATTGCTCAGTTTGGCCGGGCAGCCAGCTCAGTCTTTCATTTAAGAATGGAGGCTACTGTGTTCTTGGGGACCTTCAATGCTGCAGAAAGTTTTTGGTACCCTTCCCCAGATCTGTGCCTCGACACAGTTCTGTCTCGGAGCTCTACGGACAATTCCTTGAACTTCATGTCTTGGTTTTTGCTCTGACGTGCATTGTCAACTGTGGGACCTTATATAGACAGGTGTGTGCCTTTCCAATCATGTCCAATCAATTGAATTTACCACAGGTAGACTTCAATCAAATTGTAAATACTGTACATCTCAAGTATGATCAATGGAAACAGGATGCACCTGAGCTCAATTTCAAGTCTCATATCAAAGGGTATGAATACTAACGGGTATCGGGTATTTAAGTTTTTTATTTTGAACAAATGTGGAGAAAACAAATCTAAAAAAACACGTTTTCACTTTGTATTTTGTGTAGATTTATGGGGAAAACATTTATTGAAGCAATTTTAAATAAAGCTGTGGAGAAAGTCAAGGGGTCTGAATACTTTCCGAATGCACTGTACATACGAAACAGTTGGAATATTGAGTGAATGATTGAGTAAACACTCGGTATAGCATAACGATAGGAGCCAACCCCCCCAATGTGAATAATATCAAGCCAATCATTTGCATGCTGATGTATTTACATATTTCATTTCCATTATAAGTAGGGATAATATGGGATTTAGCCCTGGGCCAAACAGAGTCAACCTTGCAGGCTTTTACTGACAATGTCACCATGAGACCAGTCAGGAGGCATGCTTGAGGCATGGAAAACTCTCAAGGACTTGGATTGGCTTTGGAGTTTTGTATTAAATGCATCAATTGTTATCGTGCTAAACACGTACAATCAACGCGAAAAGTAGGAAAGTGTCCTGAAATGTGTTATGCAAAAGTAAAAAAGTTGAACTAAAATATGTCAACATCTTTATCTTTATTACGATCCCCGTTAGCTGATGCCATGATGACAGCTAATCTTCCTGCGGTCACACAACAACAAGACATTACAGATCACACAACTGCTAGGAAAAGCGAAATCCACATAATTGTTTTCTTACTAGCCTGTTTAAATATACGGTGTCTCAACTCTGCTTGCTGTTCCCTAATGACCAGCCTCACAGTTGAGTTCAACAACGAGACAAAATGTCAAACGCATGTCCATGTTTTGAACAGGACATTTTGTTGAAAGATATGTAACTTCTACCTACCCTCATCACTGCCACTTTTTTCTTCTAGTGTCAGAGATGGTCATGGAACTGCAGGGTATGCAGGTTTTTGTTCTACCCCAGCTCTAACTGCCCTGGAAACACTGTAATAGCTCTCACAAAATGCCCCTTGCCTACAGTATTAGGAGCTATTGTTGATAACTCAATCTGAAGAACAGACAGGAATATATATATAAAATAAAGGACTCTTCTTTTTTCCCAATCAGACAGAGCAGAAAAGGTGTGAATTGTGCGTCTCTCTTCCAGGTACAGTACGATTGTTTGCAATGCTAATAAGAACCACGGAATGAATCCAATTTGATTTTGTTCCGGGGAAATGTTTCATTTAAAACCGTAGGGGAAGTCAGAAAGTCTTGCAAGCCCCCAGGCTACTTCACTTCAGGGGTACATCCCTATGGCCCGGAAGTGGACTAATCTTCATGTATCACTTTATTAACCAGGAAATAAGAAATACACCAAACCACAACAGACCTTTCATTCCCTATGGGAGTTGTTGAATACAAAATATAATGGTTGTTAGATGGAAAAAGCTGCATGAAAGACAAAGGTTTATGTGTACAGAGTGGAAGGCATTAGATTTTGTCTGCTGGCTCCCACTCAAATGTATGAAGCTTCCCGTGTCACAGTGCAAGCCGTGCAGATTTTGTACTTACTTCTAAAAAAATGTATCTCGGTCACCATAAGCTAGACTGCCAGCCAGGGTTGCTCCTGTTCCTTGCCTCAGTGTTAAATTGTATTTTTAGAATTCCATTCCGCACAAAGAATCAATGTGGCTGTAAACATGTTTTCAAGTGTTATGACAATGATTAAATTTAAAGCTTTTTACTTCCTCTTCTACCGGGGACTTTAGCTCAGCGATTTCTCCACTATGTCATTATGAAAGCGTTAAAGGCGGTTATAAATGGCTGTTAAACATTGATTCATATTGATAGGGAGACATACAGTAGTGCAACTCAAGGTAATGTCATGGAGATTGTTCTGCTAGTGACTCGCCATACCTCTTAGCTGGAAATATGTCAGGAGCACACATTCAATATCATAGTGTGAAGAAAACGCTTACTGTTGCCCATGAGTACTACCCAGAACTTTCTCTCAAACCCTCTCTCTGGTCCTGGAACCAAGAGACACATTTTGTGACTTCTAACAGCTGAGGTAGTCTACCAACCCCTGACGTCAGCCTGAGTCTGTCCTGCTGCAGAAGGCCATTTCACACCTATGTGTTAGGCACCAGATGTACAGGGACAAGAGTCAGCTGAGCCGGTCAGCCAATCAGTGGTTGGACACCCCAGTCTGTCACTAAACTCTTCAGTTGTTTCCACGATGGCAGGTTGAAACAAACTGCAGGTTCGAGTTAGGGTTTATTTTGTAATACATTTGCTAACGTTTCTAAAAACCTGTTTTCGCTTTGTCATTATGGGGTATTGTGTTTAGATTGATTAAGAAAAAAATGAATTTAATTCAGTTTAGAATAAGGCTTTAATGTGGAGGAGGAGACTATGGGAGGTACACAGTATTACATAGAGCCATGACTACATGGAACTCTATTCCAAATCAGGTCACTGATGCAAGTAGTCGAATCAGATTTAAAAAACAAATACAAATACCCCTCATGGAACAGTGGGGACTGTGAAGAGACACACACACACACACACACACACACACACATGATAAGACACGAACTCTACACACACGTCCACATGGATGTTGTATTGTAAAAATGTGGTGGTGGAGTGGTGGCCTGAGGGACCACATTTCATGTTTTGTGAAAGGTGTTATTAAATGTAATGTCATGTAATAGTTTAAATTGTATATACAGTAACTGCCTTAATGTTGCTGGATCCCAGGAAGAGTAGCTGCTGCCTTGGCAGGAACTAATGGGGATCCATAATAAACCTCAGGAAGAGTAGCTGCTGCCTTGGCAGGAACTAATGGGGATCCATAATAAACCCCTGGAAGAGTAGCTGCTGCCTTGGCAGGAACTAATGGGGATCCATAATAAACCCCAGGAAGAGTAGCTGCTGCCTTGGCAGGAACTAATGGGGATCCATAATAAACCCCAGGAAGAGTAGCTGCTGCCTTGACAGGAACTAATGGGGATCCATAATAAACCCCAGGAAGAGTAGCTGCTGCCTTGACAGGAACTAATGGGGATCCATAATAAACCCCAGGAAGAGTAGCTGCTGCCTTGGCAGGAACTAATGGGGATCCATAATAAACCCCAGGAAGAGTAGCTGCTGCCTTGACAGGAACTAATGGGGATCCATAATAAACCCCCGGAAGAGCAGCTGCTGCCTTGGCAGGAACTAATGGGGATCCATAATAAACCCCAGGAAGAGTAGCTGCTGCCTTGGCAGGAACTAATGGGGAACCATAATAAACCCCAGGAAGAGTAGCTGCTGCCTTGGCAGGAACTAATGGGGATCCATAATAAACCCCAGGAAGAGTAGCTGCTGCCTTGGCAGGAACTAATGGGGATCCATAATAAACCCCAGGAAGAGTAGCTGCTGCCTTGGCAGGAACTAATGGGGATCCATAATAAACCCCAGGAAGAGTAGCTGCTGCCTTGGCAGGAACGAATGGGGATCCATAAAAAATACATATGGCATAGTTTGCGTGTCTTAGCTATTGAGACCATGAGTTAAAATCTCTAATGCGTAACATTATTTTAGCATCATTATTCATTATTTGAGTCATCAGGCGCAGGTAAACTGTGATTCCAAAACGAACAGCTCCTACTGTAAAATGTGGCAGAAATGACAGGCCTCTCTGTTCATTACAATTAATGAAAGTGTTATTGCAACCCTGTCTGTTGACTGAAAGCATGCTGCTTACAACACAGCATGATATTAACATCCACCGAATACCTTGTCTTAATCAATCTAATGGCTACAAATTACATTCTTAGATTCTAGAACACGTTATTGGATTCTATAGCACGGAACACGGATGATAGGCTTAATAAATATAGACTAAGTGATTAAATATGACAATACGTTCATGAAATACAACTAACGTGATCCATTCACCCAACTAAACAATACATACCCACGTAATTGTACGTGGATGTAACTTTCAATTAAATGACTGTTTTCAAGAAAATAACAATTCGAAACAATTTGACTCACTGGATAAATAAAGGCGAGGGGCACCGATAATGTTTGTGAAACAAAAGACCAACCCTTAAAAGTTCTGGCGGGTTGTTGAAGCCTGTTGAGCACCATGGACCTCCAGCCTCCACTGCTGCAGCCAACGCAGTGAGAAATATTTTTTTATGTTGGTAAACTGAGCCTAATCTAATCTCTTTGAGAAATCAGCAAAAAAAGGATAAAGTAAAAAAAAAAAAAAAAAAAAGAAGAACGATTTGTAATTTGTGATAAACTGTAGACTCACTGATCAAGGACATATACCATAACATGAGATCCACTTCTCTCTCCACATAGATTAGCATTTTAATGCGTAAGACAAATCAGACATTTACAGGCCCATTCAAATGGTTATTCAAATGAGTAATGCTATTCCAAAGAGTCTCCACTGAACTCTATTCACACACATTGATGTCTCAAGTATTTGAAAAGGAAAATAGTAATACACAGTAGTATATAGTATTATTATATAGTATATATAGTATATGGATATCAATATATGGTATATACCTTGATAAAGAAACTTTACCATGACACTTTCCTTATAAAAACTATTATATTTAAAATTGTTGATATTGTCCCCATAATTTCTGTTCCTTCTTTGAAATTTTCTCTTTATTGATTTCTTATTTGATGTGTGTATGTTTCTATTCCAAGCCGGGCTCACTTGTAAAAGAGACCTAAGTCTCAATGTGAATCACTGTTAAAATAAAGGTTTAATAAATCAAATAACTAAACTGTCCCCCCCCCCCCCATCCTAATAGCCTGTAGCCATTGAAACAGAGGTATATATGGAAGACATCATCGTCACATAAAACCCTATGGCTGACAACATGACATTATACCGGATTACAGGTCCAATGACCCTTGACCTTTACTGACCCCATTTGTCTCACTGTCCCGTCTGCTGCTGTCCTGTTACTGTGTAAGATAGAACGCTATTGACACTCATCTTGAAGTAAGGAAATCCAGCCTGATAGAACATTAACCAACCACTATACATCAGCGTATGACCTGATAGAACAGTAACCAACCACTATACAGTACATCAGTATATAACCTGATAGAACAGTAACCTACCACTATACATCAGCGTATGACCTGATAGAACAGTAACCAACCACTATACATCTGCGTATGACCTGATAGAACAGTAACCAACCACTATACAGTACATCAGTATATAACCTGATAGAACATTAACCAACCACTATACATCAGCGTATGACCTGATAGAACAGTATCCCAACAAACAGGTCTATGAATAGGATCTAACTGTCAGTAATGATCTGGACACTTAACCTTTCTCAATAGGTTCAGTCTTGGTATAATCAGTAGGGAGGTGCTACAAACGTAGCAATCTTTATGACCCAGAGGAAATTACAGCTAAAAGAGATAGAACTCCTGTAAGTTAGAAGAACCCTGTTGATTTGCAAGCTGGTGTAGCTGAATTACGATCTGTGTCAATACAAGCCTGGTTGCCTGGTTGCCAGTCTCTATCAACTCAGATCAAACAAATCACACTTTAATTGTCACATGCTTCGTAAACAACGCTGTGTTGACTAACAGTGAAATGCTTACTTACTGGCCCTTCCCAACAATACAGAAAACAAAAACAAAAATATAATAATAATAATAATATTAATAATAATATAACAAAATTGTAACGCAAGGAATAAATCCACAATGAGCAAAGATAGCTTGGCTATATACAGGGAGTACCAGCACCAAGTCAATGTGCAGGGGTACGAGGTAATAACATGGCTATGTACACAGAGTACCAGCACCAAGTCAATGTGCAGGGGTATGAGGTAATAACATGGCTATATACAGGGAGTACCAGCACCAAGTCAATGTGCAGGGGTACGAGGTAATAACATGGCTATATACAGGGAGTACCAGCACCAAGTCAATGTGCAGGGGTACAAGGTAACAACATGGCTATATACACAGAGTACCAGCACCAAGTCAATGTGCAGGGGTACAAGGTAATAACATGGCTATATAGAGGGAGTACCAGCAACAAGTCAATGTGCAGGGGTACAAGGTAATAACATGGCTATATACACAGAGTACCAGCACCAAGTCAATGTGCAGGGGTACGAGGTAATAACATGGCTATGTACAGGGAGTACCAGCACCAAGTCAATGTGCAGGGGTACGAGGTAATAACATGGCTATGTACAGGGAGTACCAGCACCAAGTCAATGTGCAGGGGTACAAGGTAATAACATGGCTATATAGAGGGAGTACCAGCAACAAGTCAATGTGCAGGGGTACAAGGTAATAACATGGCTATATACACAGAGTACCAGCACCAAGTCAATGTGCAGGGGTACGAGGTAATAACATGGCTATGTACAGGGAGTACCAGCACCAAGTCAATGTGCAGGGGTACGAGGTAATAACATGGCTATATACAGGGAGTACCAGCACCAAGTCAATGTGCAGGGGTACGAGGTAATAACATGGCTATATACAGGGAGTACCAGCACCAAGTCAATGTGCAGGGGTATGAGGTAATAACATGGCTATGTACACAGAGTACCAGCACCAAGTCAATGTGCAGGGGTATGAGGTAATAACATGGCTATATACAGGGAGTACCAGCACCAAGTCAATGTGCAGGGGTACGAGGTAATAACATGGCTATATACAGGGAGTACCAGCACCAAGTCAATGTGCAGGGGTACAAGGTAACAACATGGCTATATACACAGAGTACCAGCACCAAGTCAATGTGCAGGGGTACAAGGTAATAACATGGCTATATAGCGGGAGTACCAGCAACAAGTCAATGTGCAGGGGTACAAGGTAATAACATGGCTATATACACAGAGTACCAGCACCAAGTCAATGTGCAGGGGTACGAGGTAATAACATGGCTATGTACAGGGAGTACCAGCACCAAGTCAATGTGCAGGGGTACGAGGTAATAACATGGCTATGTACAGGGAGTACCAGCACCAAGTCAATGTGCAGGGGTACGAGGTAATAACATGGCTATATACAGGGAGTACCAGCACCAAGTCAATGTGCAGGGGTACGAGGTAATAACATGGCTATATACACAGAGTACCAGCACCAAGTCAATGTGCAGGGGTACGAGGTAATAACATGGCTATATACAGGGAGTACCAGCACCAAGTCAATGTGCAGGGGTATAAGGTAATAACATGGCTATGTACAGGGAGTACCAGCACCAAGTCAATGTGCAGGGGTACAAGGTAATAACATGGCTATATACACAGAGTACCAGCACCAAGTCAATGTGCAGGGGTACGAGGTAATAATATGGCTATGTACAGGGAGTACCAGCACCAAGTCAATGTGCAGGGGTACGAGGTAATAACATGGCTATGTACAGGGAGTACCAGCACCAAGTCAATGTGCAGGGGTACGAGGTAATAACATGGCTATATACAGGGAGTACCAGCACCAAGTCAATGTGCAGGGGTATGAGGTAATAACATGGCTATATACAGGGAGTACCAGCACCAAGTCAATGTGCAGGGGTACGAGGTAATAACATGGCTATATACAGGGAGTACCAGCACCAAGTCAATGTGCAGGGGTACGAGGTAATAACATGGCTATATACAGGGAGTACCAGCACCAAGTCAATGTGCAGGGGTACGAGGTAATAACATGGCTATATACAGGGAGTACCAGCACCAAGTCAATGTGCAGGGGTATGAGGTAATAACATGGCTATATACAGGGAGTACCAGCACCAAGTCAATGTGCAGGGGTACGAGGTAATAACATGGCTATATACAGGGAGTACCAGCACCAAGTCAATGTGCAGGGGTATGAGGTAATAACATGGCTATATACAGGGAGTACGAGCACCAAGTCAATGTGCAGGGGTATGAGGTAATAACATGGCTATGTACAGGGAGTACGAGCACCAAGTCAATGTGCAGGGGTATGAGGTAATAACATGGCTATGTACAGGGAGTACGAGCACCAAGTCAATGTGCAGGGGTATGAGGTAATAACATGGCTATGTACAGGGAGTACGAGCACCAAGTCAATGTGCAGGGGTATGAGGTAATAACATGGCTATATACAGGGAGTACGAGCACCAAGTCAATGTGCAGGGGTATGAGGTAATAACATGGCTATATACAGGGAGTACGAGCACCAAGTCAATGTGCAGGGGTACGAGGTAATAACATGGCTATATACACAGAGTACCAGCACCAAGTCAATGTGCAGGGGTACGAGGTAATAACATGGCTATATACAGGGAGTACGAGCACCAAGTCAATGTGCAGGGGTACGAGGTAATAACATGGCTATATACACAGAGTACCAGCACCAAGTCAATGTGCAGGGGTATGAGGTAATAACATGGCTATATACAGGGAGTACCAGCACCAAGTCAATGTGCAGGGGTATGAGGTAATAACATGGCTATATACAGGGAGTACGAGCACCAAGTCAATGTGCAGGGGTACAAGGTAACAACATGGCTATATACACAGAGTACCAGCACCAAGTCAATGTGCAGGGGTATGAGGTAATAACATGGCTATATACAGGGAGTACCAGCACCAAGTCAATGTGCAGGGGTACGAGGTAATAACATGGCTATATACAGGGAGTACGAGCACCAAGTCAATGTGCAGGGGTACGAGGTAATAACATGGCTATATACACAGAGTACCAGCACCAAGTCAATGTGCAGGGGTATGAGGTAATAACATGGCTATATACAGGGAGTACCAGCACCAAGTCAATGTGCAGGGGTATGAGGTAATAACATGGCTATATACAGGGAGTACGAGCACCAAGTCAATGTACAGGGGTACAAGGTAACAACATGGCTATATACACAGAGTACCAGCACCAAGTCAATGTGCAGGGGTATGAGGTAATAACATGGCTATATACAGGGAGTACCAGCACCAAGTCAATGTGCAGGGGTACGAGGTAATAACATGGCTATGTACAGGGAGTACGAGCACCAAGTCAATGTGCAGGGGTATGAGGTAATAACATGGCTATGTACAGGGAGTACGAGCACCAAGTCAATGTGCAGGGGTACGAGGTAATAACATGGCTATGTACAGGGAGTACGAGCACCAAGTCAATGTGCAGGGGTACGAGGTAATAACATTCTCCGGCACCGCTTGTCGAGCAGTAGCAGAGAGAACAGTATATGACTCGGGTAGCTTGAGTCTTTGACAATTTTTTGGCTTTCCTCTGACACAGCCTGGTAGTCCTGGAATGCAGGGACTTCGTCCCCAGTTATGTACTGAGCCGTATGGACTACCTTCTGTACCTAGAATTCCACTCCTTGAACTCCATGTCATGTGCCCATATTCCACTCCTTGAACTCCATGTCATGTGCCCATATTCCACTCCTTGAACTCTGTTTCATATGCCAAATCTTTGGCACATGACATGAAGTACAAGGAGTGGAAGACTGACAACCAGGCTATACAGTTTCCTTTCTGAGTACCCATTTAGCAATCCAGACAAAAAAGGGCCCTGTTTGTTGAATGAAAAGTCATATTAAGAAATCAATGTATCACTCAGTAACAAAAACAAAATAACACATAGCCTAGTTTAGCTATGTAGCTGTATAAAGCATTTTTTTTTTTACCAGTCCAGCCAAGGAAAGAGAGACGATACCTGATATCAAACCCATTATAAATGTGCCAATAGAGACACAGGAGAGCCAAGAGACGAATGCAGGTAAATAACTGAAATGACAGATCCAATCTTACGTGTATAATTTAAATAGAGAGGAATAGTCACAGAGCTAAACAAAATATGAATAAAGAAATGTGGTCCTTTTAGAAGTGACGAGAGCTTCAGCATTAAACTCATTCATCTTCCACTTTGCTTTTCCTGCCGGGCCCTAATATTCCTCATCAATCAGTAAGTTTGGTGTCAAGTGTGGACAATCTGACACAAAGTAAGAGTCAGCCTCTTTACTTGTTGTTCTACAACCTGGTTAATGAATAGGCTCATGTGAGTTGATGAATATGTATCGATGAGAGCTTTTAGAAGTGATAAGTGTAATAAAGGCCAGATCCAGTTAATTACTGACTAGAGGCAACATATGAAACACACTGACCTCTGGCGCAAAATATGACTCTGTCCCAAAGTGTACCCTAATCTCAATATAGTGCACTACTGTTGAACAGGGCTCATCAGGCTCTGGTCAAAAGTAGTGCACTACGTAGGGAATAGGGTGCCATTTGGGACATGACTTTATAACTCACACACACACACACACACACACACACAGACAGAAGAGACACCCACAAGTACTAGCAGACATCAAATACATAAAAGGAAGTCATACTAACAATGGAGAGGTCAATCAAGCACTTTAAAAGCGAGGAGCGAACACCGTGCTTACATAGACACATCTGCTGCACCGATAAAAGATTCCAACGTCGTCTTGTTTTTTTTTTCCCTTCTTTGCCTTGGCTACACCTCTCCAGGTTGGCTGCTTAATGTGTGAAGGAGCGGAAATTGGTAACTTAAAATGTGTGATTAGAATCGTCGTTAGAATGGCATCTCTGCCTGTCCTTGACACAGTAATATGTTCTTAAATCGGATACATTGAGACTGCTATATTATAAAACTTTAAAATTAGCAAGACATAGCTTGTTTATCGCTCTTTGCTTGATCGACACTTTTTAATTATGTTTACAATTAGTACAGACGTGGAGTCAGCAACACTTGACTGAAACCTTTAACAAACAAGATAATCAAAAGTACATCTTCATGTTGTTTTTAAACTCATGTATTTGACCAAAGTTTCTTAATTAGGGCCAATTCTTAATTGCATGCATATGCATCACAAAAAAACAAAAAATAATAGACTGAGGTTTATGAAACATGAAGCTAAAATGTCTACTGATAACACAATGGAAAGAGTCCAAAATGGCAACCTAATTTCACTATACAGTAGTGGACTACTTTAGACCAGAGCCCTATGGGCCCCGGTCAAATGTATTGCACTATATATGGAATATGGTGCCATTTGGGACGATTATTGGCAGTAGTTCTTCTGACTGTGATGGAGTTCCGGACTAATAGTGTTCTGTTCCAGAACATTCCCGAGCCTCCCAGAACCGCACACCCTTCTAATTGACCTCATCGAGTCACGATCCTTGGCAAATTAAATAAAAACCCATCAAAGGGGCAATCTGAATATGCTAAAAAACATTTTTGGATTTATGAAAATAATCATGTACTGTATACCCATTGATTATTGGAAGAATATAATTGAATATGTCTCATGAGCTTAGTTCAACTGTCACACCATGTTAGTACTCCAATGTTTTAATAATTGCAAAAGTAAACAAACACTGTACAGTCTCAAAACGTGGTTCAAACTATAATGTTGATATCATGGATGGTCAGTCATTGCATCCATAGCTCTGTCTATGAATTTGAGAGTGGTTACATTTATCCAGGCCCCAATCCCTCAGCTTTTTCGCAAAACAGATGCGGGGTGTTATTGTTTCATACTGCGGATCGGCCCTTTCAAGATCAAAAACTAATAACGCTAAGTAGGCTATGAATTACAAAACACAGACACGCTGGGAATGACAGATTTCTTATAGACTAGCATCAGCGCTTTGTGTTGGGAGAAAATAAATGATAGTGGTGTTTGTTCATCATATCTTAACAAACATCAATAGTTTATCACCTGGGAAATGATCTGCAACCTGTTTTGACAGTGCTAAGGATTTCTGATTAAACTAGAAGCAGTTGCAGGAGGATGATGGAAACCTTGGGTCATCATGTACAGTTGAAGTTGAAGTTTACATATACCTTAGCCGAATACATTTAAACTCAGTTTTTCACAATTCCTGACATTTAATCCTAGTAAAAATTCCCTGTCTTAGGTTAGTTAGGATCACCACTTTATTTTAAGAATGTGAAATGTCAGAATAATAGTAGAGAGAATGATTTATTTCAGCTTTTATTTCTTTCATCACATTCCCAGTAGGTCAGAAGTTTACATACACTCAATTAGTATTTGGTATCACTGCCTTTAAATTGTTTAACTTGGGTCAAATGTTCCAGGTAGCCTTCCACAAGCTTCCCACAATAAGTTGGGTGCATTTTGTCCGATTCCTCCTGACTGAGCTGGTGTAACTGAATCAGGTTTGTAGGCCTCTTTGCTCGCACACGCTTTTTCAGTTCTGCCCACAGATTTTCTATAGGATTGAGGTCAGGGCTTTGTGATGGCCACTCTAATAACTTGACTTTATTTTCCTTAAGCCATTTTGACACAACTTTGTAAGTATGCTTGGGGTCATTGTCCGTTTGGAAGACCCATTTGCGACCAAGCTTTAACTTCCTGACTGATGTCTTGAGATATATCCACATAATTTTGCTTCCTCTCTCTCACCACCTCTCTCTCTTCCCCCTACACCCAGGCTCTGTTAGGCAGGTCATAAATTCCTAGAGGTGTTTCTCTCCTCATGGCTAGAGTGTAGAGAGAGTGAGTTTCACAAGAGAACAAAGGAACCTCTTCTACATCACAGAACTTGAGAACTGAACAATGTCCATGTTTTGGAGAATGTGTACACGGTCGGGGGAGAATCCAGCTACTACCGGTCCATTTTGTTTAATGTTTGTGAACTCATGAGAGACAATACAGCCACATTACCATAACTGTGTTTATAGAAGAGTCTCAGGTGTGATGCTTGCATCTAATTGTTGTATAAAATGAATGAGTAAAGATGAAACTATTTGTGAAATTTTGTGATATGATTTTAAACTGTTTAATGAAGGAAACTCCAATTCCCTTTGGAGTTTAACTAAGTCATAGGCCCGCCCCATGAGCACAGACATTGATCTGGCATCATGGGGCAGCCCGCTTCTACTGAATAAAACCCCCACCCAAAAGAATTTCCCTTTAGACCAGTACCTCATCACAGAGGGAGCTAAGGTTTGAGTAGATCGTTTAACCATACCACGTGGTTAAACTCTGAGACTATCAATCCGACAGAATAAGAGCAAATCTTAGATACTAATTACTAGTCCGCAGCTAGGAATTCTATACCATTGAATGCGAAGGCCGACAACCGCCGAAACATCTATTCTATAACAACATTTCTGAATGTTACTCTGAAGTAGCCATTCTAATCAAAGACTCCAGTGACACAGAGAGAGGGGCGGATGAACTTCCAACATAGATCACGATGACACACTGAGCATACATATATATATTGATTGCAATTATTCCCGAATGAGTGAGCGTTCATGTGCAAAGGAATAGCATTTCAATGGTTATAATTATCAACTTTGTCGTGTTTTTTATCTTTTGCGCCCTTCTCAGTCCCTTTGTCTACCAAGCCGCGATACCGGTTTAGCCCACTAGGGCACATCCCCTATCATTTCCCTGTAACCATTATTACTTTGTTTGTTTGTTGATGCATTTCTGTGATTAATTAGTTAATAAATAAATGATTGAGACAATTGATGTATGGATGATTCATAGTGAAGGCCGGGTTCATGCAGATAACCAACAATTTACGACATTTGGAATGAGACTAACGAGGTAAATAATAATTCATTAATTAGAAGACTAATTGATCAGATATTAAAATATCTGAAAGTTATATTAGGAAAATTATAACTTTGTAGTCTGAATATTTTCCTTGGTGCCCCGACTTCCTAGTTAATTCCATTTACCTAATTAGTTAATCACGTAATAATAATTACAGATAATTGATTTGATAAACGAACAGTCTTCAGTTTTATAATGCCAAAGACACGACACTGGCTTTTTTATGGCGGTTTTGGAGCAGTGGCTTCTTCCTTGCTGAGCGGCCTTTCAGGTGAAGTCGATATAGGACTTGTTTTACTGTGGATATACTGTAGATACTTTTGTACCTGTTTCCTCCAGCATCTTCACAAGGCCTTTTGTTCTGGGATGGATTTGCATTTTCGCACCAAAGTACGTTCATCTCTAGCAGACAGAACGCGTCTCCTTCCTGAGCAGTTTGACGGCTGCGTGGTCCCATGGTGTTTATACTTGCGTACTATTGTTTGTACAGATGGACGTGGTACCTTCAGGCGTTTGGAAATTGCTCCCATGGATGAACCAGACTTGTGGAGGTCTACAATTTTTTTCTGAGGTCTTGGCTGATTTATTTAGATTTTCCCATGATGTCAAGCAAAGAGGCACTGAGTTTGAAGGTTTGCCTTAAAATACATCCACAGGTACACATCCAATTGACTCAAATGATGTCAATTAGCCTATCAGAAGCTTCTAAAGTCATGACATAATTTTCTGGAATTTCCAAGCTGTTTAAAGGCACAGTCAACTTAGTGTATGTAAACTTCTGACCCACTGGAATTGTGATACAGTGAATTATAAGTTAAATACTCTGTCTGTATGTAACGATCGTCCTGGGAAGAAGGAGTGGACCAAAACGCAGCGTGGGAAGTGTTCATGTTAATTTAATAAATAAACTGAACACTGAAATAACAAAAACAACAAAGAGAGTAAACGAAACGAAACAGTCCTGTCTGGTGCAGCAACACAAAACAGAAAACAACTACCCACAAAACATAGGTGGGAAAAGGCTACCTAAGTATGGTTCTCAATCAGAGACAACGATAGACAGCTGCCTCTGATTGAGAACCACACCCGGCCAAACACATAGAAATAGACAACATAGAACAAAAACATAGAATTCCCACCCCAACTCACGCCCTGACAACCAAAAATAGAGACATAAAAAGGATCTCTAAGGTCAGGGCGTGACACTGTAAAAATTGTTGGAAAAATTACTTGTGTCATGCACAAAGTAGATGTCCTAACCGACTTGCCAAAACTATAGTTTTTTAACAAGAAATTTGTGGAGTGGTTGAAAAATGAGTTTTAATGACTCCAACCCAAGTGTATATAAACTTCCGACTTCTATTGTAGTTGTGGCTTGAGTCCTTACGCTGCACCTACTGAACACACAGTACCAGACATACATTACTGACTTTAATGTCCCCATAGGGAATTTGTTTTGCATTGTCATGTACACGTTTAAAGTGACGTATAAATACAAACCAAAATTGACAATACAACTTTCATACCAATATTAAAAAAAAAATGTAAAGACTAGCCTGCTGGCCTTACTAAGTGGATATGAGTATTTACCCAAGCTATTTAGAAGGCATATCACACCTGACACAAATGATTTTCTAGTTGTGTTTTTCCTGCTGAGGGGTGCCCTGTATACCCGCGCCAAGAGGGGAGTAGTTCAAAGTCCGGGTACAGGGGGTGGCTTGGGTCTAAAATGATTTTGTGAGCCTTGCTGAGGGCCATGACCTTAAAGATCTCATCCAGGCCTGTCTGTTTGACTCTAAGTACCTTGCTTGCTGTGGTGATTATCCTTCTCAGCATATTTCTCTGGCTGACAGTGGCATTGCCAAACTAACAAACATTACAAAAAGTTAAAATACTCTCAAAGAAAGATTTGTAAAACAGAGTCAGTATAGTACAGTCATTATTAAACGTTCCCAGCTTTTTGAGAAAGTACAGTCTGTTGACTCTTTTTGTAGATCAGGTCTGTACTTTTACTCCACTGAAGCTAATTGTCCAAGTGGACAGATCCTTAACCTGCACATACTGAACACACAGTACCAGACAGGTCATTATGTTGGACATACTGAACACACAGTAACAGACAGGTCATTATGTTGGACATACTGAACACACAGTAACAGACAGGTCATTATGTTGGACATACTGAACACACAGTACCAGACAAGTTATTATGTTGGACATACTGAACACACAGTAACAGACAGGTCATTATGTTGGACATACTGAACACACAGTAACAGACAGGTCCTTATGTTGGACATACTGAGCACACAGTAACAGACAGGTCATTATGTTGGACATACTGAACACACAGTACCAGACAAGTTATTATGTTGGACATACTGAACACACAGTAACAGACAGGTCATTATGTTGGACATACTGAACACACAGTAACAGACAGGTCATTATGTTGGACATACTGAACACACAGTAACAGACAGGTCCTTATGTTGGACATACTGAGCACACAGTAACAGACAGGTCATTATGTTGGACATACTGAACACACAGTACCAGACAAGTTATTATGTTGGACATACTGAACACACAGTAACAGACAGGTCATTATGTTGGACATACTGAACACACAGTAACAGACAGGTCCTTATGTTGGACATACTGAACACACAGTAACAGACAGGTCATTATGTTGGACATACTGAACACACAGTACCAGGCAGGTCATTATGTTGGACATACTGAACACACAGTACCAGACAAGTTATTATGTTGGACATACTGAACACACAGTAACAGACAGGTCATTATGTTGGACATACTGAACACACAGTAACAGACAGGTCCTTATGTTGGACATACTGAACACACAGTAACAGACAGGTCATTATGTTGGACATACTGAACACACAGTACCAGACAGGTCATTATGTTGGACATACTGAACACACAGTAACAGACAGGTCATTATGTTGGACATACTGAACACAGTACCAGACAGGTCATTATACTGAGCACACAGTACCAGACAGGTCATTATACTGAACACACAGTACCAGACAGGTCATTATACTGAACACACAGTAACAGACAGGTCATTATGTTGGACATACTGAACACACAGTAACAGACAGGTCATTATGTTGGACATACTGAACACACAGTCCCAGACAGGTCATTATGTTGGACATACTGTAACAGACAGGTCATTATGTTGGACATACTGAACACACAGTCCCAGACAGGTCATTATGTTGGACATACTGTGTATTCGGAAAGTGTTTTAGACACCTTGACTTTTTCCACATTTTGTTAAGTTACAGCTTTATTCTAAAATACATATTTTTTTAAATCGCTGATCAATCTACACACATTACCACATAATGATAAAGCAAAAACATGTTGTTAGAAATTGTAGCAAATAGATTTTTTTTAAAAGCAGCTTTGGCAGCGATTACAGCCTAGAGTCTTCTTGGGTATGACGCTACATGATTGGCTCACCTGTATTTGGGGATTTTCTCCCATTCTTCTCTGCAGATCCTCTCCCAGCGTCGCTGCACAGCTATTTTCAGGTCACCCCAGAGATGTTCGAATGGGTTCATGTCCGGGCTCTGGCTTGGCCACTCAAGGACATTCAGAGACTTGTCCCGAAGCCACTCCTGCTTTGTCTTGGCTGTGTGCTTAGGGTCATTGTCCTGTTGGAAGGTGAACCTTTACCCCAATCTGAGGTCCTGAACGCTCAGGAGCAGGTTTTCATCAAGGATCTCTCTGTACTTTGCTTCATTCATCTTTCCCCCGATCCTGACTAGTCTCCCAGTCCCTGCTGATAAAAAAACATCCCATAGCATGATGCTGCCACCACCATGCTTCCCCATACGGATGGTGCCAGGATTCCTCCAAACGTGACACTTGGCATTCAGGCCAAAAAGTTCAATCTTGGTTTCAACAAACTAGATAATCTTGTTTAGGTGCCTTTTGGCAAACTCCAAGCGGGCTGTCATGTGCCTTTTACTGAGAGAGTAGTCGTCGGGCCACTCAACAATGAAGGCCTGATTGGTGGAGTGCTGAAGAGATGGTTGTCTTTCTGTAAGGTTCTCCCATCTCCACATAGGAACTCTGGAGCTCTGTTAGAGTGACCGTCGGGTTCTTGGTCACCTCCCTGACCAAGGCTCTTCTTCCCCGATTGCTCAGTTTGGCCTGGGCGGCCATCTCTAAGAAGAGTCTTGGTGGTTACAAACGTTTTCCATTTAAGAATGATGGAGGCCACTGTGTTCTTATGGACCTTCAATGCTGCAGAAATGTTTTTGTACATTTCCCCAGATCTGTGCCTCAACACAATACTGTCTTAAAGCTCTACGGACAATTTCCTCGACCTCATGGCTTGGTTTTTGCTCTGACATATACTGTCAACTCTGTGAACTTATATAGACAGGTGTGTGCCTTTCCAAATCATGTCCAATCAATTGAATTTACCACAGGTGGACTCCAATCAAGTTGTAGAAACATCTCAAGGATGATCATTGGAAACAGGATGCACCTGAGCTCAATTTCGAGTCTCATAGCAAAGAGTCTGAATACTTATGCAAATACATTATTTCTGTTTTAGCATTGTCATTATTGTGTGTAGGTTGATGAGGAACATTATATTAATGAATTTTCGAATAAGGCTGTAACGTAACAAAATGTGGAAAAAGTCAAGGGGTCTGAATACTTCCCAAATTCACTGTACCTTACACAGTACCAGATAGGTCCATATGTTGGAGATACTGAACACACAGTACTAGACATGTCCTTATGTTAGACATACTGTACACATTTTTAATTCAGAAAATGATGTAATATTCCACTCCGCAATGCATTGTGTGTTGAGTGAAACTAAAATCTGCATTTAATCAAATAAAAATGTTTTTTGTTGTTGTGACATGCTACATAATCAACAGGTTTAGAACAGTATGAACGGTATGGAAATGGAGGGAATAGTGGACCTTTTATGAGCTCATGAACAATTGTGTTATTTAGGCCCTGACGCAAGGATAATCATATTCTTGGTTCCATTTGAAAGGAAACACTTTGACGTTTGTGGACATGTGAAAGGAATGTAGGATAATATAACACAATAGATGTGGTAAAAGCTAATACAAATTAAGAAAACAACCATTTTTTTTTTTTTTTTGTACCATCATCTTTGAAATGCAAGAGAGAGTCCATAATGTATTATTCCACGCCAGCTGCAATTTAGATTTTGGCCACTAGATGGCAGCAGTGTATGTGCAAAGTGTTATACTGATCCAGTGAACCATTTCATTTCTGTTCAAAATGTTGTATCAATGCTGCCCAAATGTGCCTAATTTGTTTATTAATAACTTTTCATGTTCAAAATTGTGCACTCTCCTCAAACAATAGCAGGGTATTATTTCACTGTAATAGCTACTGTAAATTGGACAGTGCAATTAGATTAACAGTAATTTAAGCTTTCTGCCAATATCAGATATGTCTATGTCCTGGGAAATGTTCTTGTTTATTACAACCTCATGCTAATTGCATTAGCATCATTTTCAAGACTGAAAGAGTTCCTGGACATCAGAACAGCTCTCAATGACCTCAATTTGGACGAAGACTTCTACTTCAATGAGTCGGAGGTGAAAGACATATTGATTATCCCAGACCAGACCCAAATCCCCTACACTTGGAGAAGGAGGAGACAGCACTATAGAAGCCGGCGTGCGTGATACCTGACAAGACTATGTTGGAGAGTAGATAAACCGCCTCTACCCTCCGTTCTATTGGCGAACGTTTAATCACAGGAGAATAAACTGGATGAGTTCCGTTTGCGACTCTCCTATAAATGTGATCAAAAGAAGTGTAATATCCTATGTTTCTCAGAGTTGCGGCTGAACAAGGACATGGTAAATATAAATATAGCTGGCAGGATAGAACAGAGGTGTCGTGGAAGCTCAGGGGAGGGATGTGCATATCTTTTTGACAACAGCTGGTGTGCAATCTCTACTATTAAGGAAGTCTCAAGGTTCTGCTTGCCTGAGTTAGAATACCTCATGATAAGATGGCTTTGGGTAAAAACTGTTGAGAAGCCTTTTTGTCCTAGACTTGGCACTCCGGTACCGCTTGCCATGCGGTAGTAGAGAGAACAGTCTATGACTGGGGTGGCTGGGGTCTTTGACAATTTTTAGGGCCTTCCTCTGACACCGCCTGGTGTAGAGGTCCTGGATGGCAGGCAGCTTAGCCCCAGTGATGTACTGGGCTGTACACACTACCCTCTGTAGTGACTTGCGGTCGGAAGCCGAGCAATTTCCGTACCAGGCAGTGATGCAACCAGTCAGGATACTCTCGATGTTGCAGCTGTAGAACCTTTTGAGGATCTCAGGACCCATGCCAAATCTTTTTAGTTTCCTGAGGGGGAATAGGCATTGTCGTGCCCTCTTAACGACTGTCTTGCTGTGTTTGGACCATTCTAGTTTGTTGTTGATTGACACAATCATACCCTGGGTGTAATTTTGTCCCGTGGAATAGATATTGTGGATCTAAATGTTTTTCCTCATAATACTGGACTATTAGATCAACATCTTATTATGTTTGCAACTACCACAAATAATTCACCTGGACCCCAATCAAGGATTATCAAAACTCACACTATAAATTCTCTATAAATTCTATAAATTCGACAACCCAAAGATTTCTAGATGCCCTTCCAGACTCCCTCCACCTACCCAAACTCAGTTGTCCTGAGTCTGCACAGAACTGCCAGGACTTTGGATCAATGGAGACACTCAAGTTTTTTAATCCGGACCTCTTGAAACATTCAACAAAATTGTCACGTCCTCTTAACCTTCCAGCTGTCTACTGGACCCTATTCCAACTAAACTTCTGAAAGAGCTACTTCCTGTGCTTGGCATTCCTATGTTGAACATAATGAATGGCTCCCTATCCCCCGGATGTGTACCAAACTCACTCAAAGTGGCTGTCAGAGCTGGCGTAGTAGGATTCGATCTTAGTCCTGTATTGAAGTTGGATCTTTTAATTTTTTAATTTGGATCCCCATTAGCTTTTGCAGAAGTAGCAGCTTTTCTTCCTGGGGTCCACAAAAGCACAAAACATGACAAGTAACAAAACACTGTTACACTGAGACACAAGGACAGTCACACACATTTTAAATATAACAATATACGAATAATTAAACAAAAATAATTAAATAATTATAATAATACAAACAATACAACGAGAAAACAAATGTGTGTGTTAGAGTGTGTCTGAGTGTGGATGTGTTTTTCTGTGTGTCCCCTCATCAAACAGACTTTTTGACTGTTTGATGGCTCATTGGAGGTCGTTGCGGGATTTCTTATAAGCGTCCAGATTAGTGTCCCATTCCTTGAAAGTGGCAGCTTTTGCCATTAGCTCACTGCGGATGTTGCCTGTAATCCATGGCTTCTGATTGGCATATGTACGTACGGTCACTGTAGGGATGTCGTCTATGCACTTATTAATGAAGCCTGTGACTGATGTTTTCGGATAAATCCCAGAATATACACGTTCATGTAAACAGTATTTGATGTGCAGATGTCCTAGGCTGTAATTGTATAGAAATACACATACATTCTGTCTGATTCCTACTCACCACATTTTATGTGAGAGATCAGTTACTATAGCTGTCAGAGCTCTGGCATTTTGGTTCGGCCCATCATTCAGAGAGACTTATTCTATGAGATGGGGAGACAGGATTGGTCATTGAATGCTGCTGTCACATTCTTTTGCCTCATGAAAGAGAGTATAAATAAATAGATAGCTAACCTCTGGAGGCATGCCCTTACCTAATTTGCTCTCCCCATGCCACTCACTGGAATGGAAAATAAGTGGCCTAAAGAATTCCCCACATCAAACCGTGTCATGTTACAATGTTGAACCTCTCTCAGTGACATCCACCATATGTCTACCTTTCTATTAGAGTAGGAGATATACTGGTTGTCATGTTGCTGGTAGCAGTCTAGCACACAGATCTATATATGTTATAGTAGGAGATGTACTGGTTGTCATGTTGCTGGTAGCAGTCTAGCACACAGATTCAGATATGTTATAGTAGGAGATATACTGGTTGTTATGTTGCTGGTAGCAGTCTAGCACACAGATCTAGATCTGTTATAGTAGGAGATGTACTGGTTGTCATGTTGCTGGTTGCAGTCTAGCACACAGATCTAGATCTGTTATAGTAGGAGAAGTACTGGTTGTCATGTTGCTGGTTGCAGTCTAGCACACAGATCCAGATCTGTTAGAGTAGGAGATGTACTGGTTGTCATGTTGCTGGTAGCAGTCTAGCACACAGATCCAGATCGTTTATAGTAGGAGATGTACTGGTTGTTATGTTGCTGGTTGCAGTCTAGCACACAGATCTAGATCTGTTATAGTAGGAGATGTACTGGTTGTCATGTTGCTGGTAGCAGTCTAGCACACAGATTCAGATATGTTATAGTAGGAGATGTACTGGTTGTCATGTTGCTGGTAGCAGTCTAGCACACAGATTCAGATATGTTATAGTAGGAGATATACTGGTTGTCATGTTGCTGGTAGCAGTCTAGCACACAGATTCAGATCTGTTATAGTAGGAGATGTACTGGTTGTTATGTTGCTGGTAGCAGTCTAGCACACAGATTCAGATATGTTATAGTAGGAGATGTACTGGTTGTCATGTTGCTGGAAGCAGTCTAGCACAGAGATCTAGATATGTTATAGTAGGAGATGTACTGGTTGTCATGTTGGTGGTAGCAGTCTAGCACACAGATCTAGATTTGTTATAGTAGGAGATGTACTGGTTGTCATGTTGCTGGTAGCAGTCTAGCACACAGATCTAGATCTGTTAGAGTAGGAGATGTACTGGTTGTCATGTTGCTGGTAGCAGTCTAGCACACATATCTAGATATGTTAGAGTAGGAGATGTACTGGTTGTCATGTTGCTGGTAGCAGTCTAGCACACAGCTTCAGATTTGTTATAGTAGGAGATATACTGGTTGTTATGTTGCTGGTAGCAGTCTAGCACACAGATCTAGATCTGTTATAGTAGGAGATGTACTGGTTGTTATGTTGCTGGTTGCAGTCTAGCACACAGATCTAGATCTGTTATAGTAGGAGATGTACTGGTTGTCATGTTGCTGGTAGCAGTCTAGCACACAGATCTAGATATGTTATAGTAGGAGATGTACTGGTTGTTATGTTGCTGGTAGCAGTCTAGCACACAGATTCAGATCTGTTATAGTAGGAGATGTACTGGTTGTCATGTTGCTGGTAGCAGTCTAGCACAGAGATCCAGATCTGTTACCTCTTGCCGTACAGTCTCCACCTGAAACTTTTACAGTGTGCCCACTCTTCTGCATTGCAGTCATATACTTTTTTTAATGCAGATTTTCTTCATAAGTAATACAAGTAGCATCGGGATTAAAGCTGAAATCACCGTTATATACAATTACTTTATGTGCAAGATATTGAGAATGTATGCCCCAAAAAATACCTAATAAGCTAAGCATATAGTAATGTATTATAGACGGTGGAATGGAATTATATTTATTGAAAAGAAGTTTGTGCTTACTCGAGGAAACAAACTTTGGAAAAGTCACCTTTATGCCAGAAATGCATTTATGTGGCATAAATGACTTGCCCATGTAATCCTCTTGGAAACAGTGGAAGAAAAGGAAAGCTGAAATGTTGCATGAAAGCTGAGCCAATCCCGGTGGGATTTGGCTTAAAACCTGGCAGAAATCCAACACATTCTATCTAATTACAGCACCTAGCATTCATGAGTTTCTTTAAGGACACCTGAGAGACAAGGATAAGGGAGAGACCCATGGTGTTCTTTAAGGACACCTGAGGTATAGGGATGAGGGAGAGACCCATGGTGTTCTTTAAGGACACCTGAGGTATAGGGATGAGGTAGAGACCCATGGTGTTCTTTAATTAAGGACACCTGAGGTGTAGGGATGAGGTAGAGACACATGGTGTTCTTTAAGGACACCTGAGGTATAGGGATGAGGTAGAGACACATGATGTTCTTTAAGGACACCTGAGGTATAGGGATGAGGTAGAGACACATGGTGTTCTTTAAGGACACCTGAGGTATAGGAATGAGGGAGAGACCCATGGTGTTCTTTAAGGACACCTGAGGTATAGGGATGAGGTAGAGACCCATGGTGTTCTTTAATTAAGGACACCTGAGGTGTAGGGATGAGGTAGAGACACATGGTGTTCTTTAAGGACACCTGAGGTATAGGGATGAGGTAGAGACACATGGTGTTCTTTAAGGACACCTGAGGTATAGGGATGAGGTAGAGACACATGGTGTTCTTTAAGAACACCTGAGGTATAGGAATGAGGGAGAGACCCATGTTGTTCTTTAAGGACACCTGAGGTATAGGGATGAGGGTTAGACCCATGGTGTTCTTTAAGGACACCTGAGGTATAGGGATGAGGTAGAGACCCATGGTGTTCTTTAATTAAGGACACCTGAGGTGTAGGGATGAGGTAGAGACACATGGTGTTCTTTAAGGACACCTGAGGTATAGGGATGAGGTAGAGACACATGGAGTGTTTTAAGGACACCTGAGGTATAGGGATGAGGTAGAGACCCATGGTGTTCTTTAAGGACACCTGAGGTATAGGGATGAGGTAGAGACACATGGAGTGTTTTAAGGACACCTGAGGTATAGGGATGAGGTAGAGACACATGGAGTTCTTTAAGGACACCTGAGGTATAGGGATGAGGTAGAGACACATGGTGTTCTTTAAGGTCCTTCAAATAATGAAGTCCTGTATATATGGTCTAATGCCTAAAGAAAGGGGTTAAATATGTGTTAAAAAATACATTAATTTCCTGATCTTTCTTATATCTCTCAGATATAGGGCAGACACTTCAAAACAAACTTCCTACAGATTATTTGTTTTTCCATGTATAAATCTGTTATTCAATGCATTTTTATGGGTTAATAGCAATAAGGCCAAATTGAATGTTTAATCACATTATTATTTTTTATTTTTTTTATACCTAAAGAGGTCCTAAAATTTCAAAAAACAAATAGCTAAATGATCCTTTGTATGATCATCTCAAAACAATTCCTTATGTTAGCTTAGTAGAAACCCCCTCCCAATCTTAGACTCTAGGGCAGGGGTGGGCAACTCCAGTCCTCCAAGGTCTGATTGGTGTCACACTTCTTCTCCATCCCTAGCAAACACAGCTGATTATTCAAAGTGAATTCTAAACTGAAGATCATGATTGGATGATTATTGGAGTCAGGTGTGTTAGATGGGGATGGGGTGAAACTGTGACACCAATCAGGCCATCGAGGACTGGAATTGCCCACTTCTGCTCTAGGGGGTTATGGACACATGACACCCTCTGAAACCATTGTGATTATTATTTGACCCTGCTGGTCATCTATGAACCTTTGAACATCTTGAAGAACAATCTGGCCTTAATAGCCACATACTCTTAAAATCTCCACCCGGCACAGCCAGAAGAGGAATGGCCACTCCTCAGAGCCTGGTTCCTCTCTAGGTTTCTTCCTAGGTTCCCCACCTTTCTAGGGAGTTTTTCCTAGCCACTGGTGCTTCTACATCTGCATTACTTGATGTTTGGTGTTTTAGGCTGGGTTTCTGTATAGCACTTTGTGACATCTACTGATGTAAAAAGTGCTTTATAAATACATTTGATTGAAGTTTGATAGAGTTAAAGGCCCATTGTGTTCGTGTTCAGCATATCCAGTGAAAACCTGTTGTACTGAATCTCTGTAAGCTGTATGTGTGTTTGCACAGCCACAGCATTTGAGTCTGGTCTTCATTGAATACTCAAAAAAACGAAAAACAAGTATATCATTTTACATACATGTCCTCGCTACATTGAGGGACAAACAGTGAAATACATCCTATGATTGTAACAGTGAAGACAAAATCTTACTGAATTGTTTACCACTGAACAGGTAACATTGGATTGGAGGGGAAGGAGGAAATTGCATCTGCAGTGGAGGACAATCAGTCCTGGATGACACCTCTCCACCCCTCCACCCCTGGTGATGACCCCAGATAGGTCAGTGGAGGACAATCAGTCCTGGATGACCCCTCTCCACACCTCCACCCCTGGTGGCGACCCCAGACTGGTCAGTGGAGGACAGTCAGTCCTGGATGACCCCTCTCCAACCTCCACCCCTCCACCCCCGGTGATGACCCCAGATAGATCAGTGGAGGACAGTCAGTCCTGGATGACCCCTCTCCACCCCTCCACCCCTGGTGATGACCCCAGATAGGTCAGTGGAGGACAATCAGTCCTGGATGACCCCTCTCCACACCTCCACCCCTGGTGGCGACCCCAGACTGGTCAGTGGAGGACAGTCAGTCCTGGATGACCCCTCTCCAACCTCCACCCCTCCACCCCCGGTGATGACCCCAGATAGATCAGTGGAGGACAGTCAGTCCTGGATGACCCCTCTCCACCCCTCCACCCCTGGTGTCGTCCCCAGACTGGTCTGTGGAGAACAGTCAGTCCTGGATGACCCCTCTTCACCCCTCCACCCCTGGTGTTGACCCCAGACTGGTCTGTGGAGGACAGTCAGTCCTGGATGACCCTGTCTCCACCCCTCCACGCCTGGTGTCGACCCCAGACAGGTCAGTGGAGGACAGTTAAAGTTCCCAAATAAAGAACATCAGCATTATTTGAGGTTAGTGCAGTGCTTACGCAGTCATACTCTTTGGGCTAGCTTCCAGGTAGATATGCTGCTTGGCTCAAGGTTACTTTCCTATGGGCACTACTATGTCTGAGGCCAGATGCCAAGCAAATTGCCTATAGAGCCTATTCTGATCCTGTTGAATTATATAATGCATTCTGCATGAGTGAAGCTCTGCAACCTGACATCTAAATGTGATGACCTGATGGGTGCAGGTGGTTGTTCTCTAGGGTGTGAAAAGCACATCATTCTCACCACTCGCCTCTTGCTGAATAATTAAAACAACTATCATGAAGACCCAACTTCTGATTCCTCAGACAAAGAATTTTAGATAAATAGTTTGCTGAATAAAATGGAAATAATACAGCATGTTAAAAAAAAGACTTTGTAAAAAAAAATGCAATATAATGTACATTATGCCGTAAAGCTTTGTAAAAAACATGCTGTGTAATGTACATTATGCCGTAAAGCTTTGTAAAAAACATGCTGTGTAATGTACATTATGCCGTAAAGCTTTGTAAAAAACATGCTGTGTAATGTACATTATACCGTAAAGCTTTGTAAAAACATACTGTGTAATGTACATTATGTCCTAAAGCTTTGAAAAAACATACTGTGTAGTGTACGTTATGCCATAAAGCTTTGTAAAAAACACACTGTGTAGTGTACGTTATGCCATAAAGCTTTGTAAAAAACATGCTGTGTAATGTACATTATGCCATAAAGCTTTATCTAAAACATACTGTGTAATGTACACTATACCGTAAAGCTTTGTAAAAAACATCCTGTGTAATGTACATTATGTCATAAAGCTTTGTAAAAAACATACTGTGTAATGTACATTATACTATAAAGCTTTGTAAAAAACATACTGTGTAATGTACATTATGTCCTAAAGCTTTGTAAAAAACATGCTGTGTAATGTACATTATGCAGTAAAGCTTTGTAAAAAACATACTGTGTAATGTACATTATACCGTAAAGCTTTGTAAAAAGCATACTGTGTAATGTACATTATACCGTAAAGCTTTGTAAGAAACATGCTGTGTAATGTACATTATACCGTAAAGCTTTGTAAAAAACATACTGTGTAATGTACATTATACCGTAAAGCTTTGTAAGAAACATGCTGTGTAATGTACATTATACCGTAAAGCTTTGTAAAAAACATGCTGTGTAATGTACATTATACCGTCAAGCTTTGAAAAAATAAATAAATAAGATACAAATATTGCTGAGGTTAAAGCGTACGTGTTGTCTATTTCCTAAGCAGCGGATGAAAAGCAATTAAATGTCTTGGACATAATGTAGAAAGACCGAGGCCCAAAACTAAAAGCTACAGTCCTTTGCTCGTACATTCATTTTTAGACTTACAAATGAATAATATATACCCATTGATTCTTGAAGAATATATCTTATAAATGCCTCATGAGCTTAGTTCAACTGTCGAAACCCCATCTGAACACAAAATATACGTTTGTTGTACACCAATGTTTGTAAACAACGTAAATGTAAGCAAGTATATAGCCTCGAAACATTGGTTAAAACTATACTCATCAAGGTCAGTGTCAAAGGTTGCCATTCCACAGACTCTTGTGACGTACTTCTTCTTGACACTGTTTTTGGCTATCAGAGATAGATGGGCAGTCCTTGCTACAATAGCTCTGTCTGTATGACGTGCAGAGTGGCTTCATTTCTACCGGCATATTCCTCAACTTTTTACCAAAACAGGGGCAGGGTGTCGCTTTGTTATTGTTTCAATTAAGGATTCTAGTTTCAACACCTACAACACCTCTGACCTTATTGTCAGAGAGGCACTAGATAGTATATACTGTATAATGTGCACGACGTCTTATTTTTGCTATTTTTTTGTGGTTGTTGTTATGTCCTTGTACCTGTGTGTGTCTTTGGCCACTGTTTACACTCTCACTGTCCCCTTTCCATGTCCTAGGGAACCTTCACCAAAGCCACAAAGCTTTAGTCACACCTTAGTGGCCCAAGGAATCAGGCTGTACAGGTCACCACAGGCCACTACCCTCAGGGCCTTTTGTTCTGAATTGTCCTAGTCCCAAATGGAACCCTATTCCCTATATAGTGCACTACTGTTGACTACTACCCATTGGACTATGGTCAAAAGTAGTGCACTATGTAGGGAATAGGGTACCATTTTGGGGTACTTCCGTAGAGGCTAAAGCACAGCCACCCAGCCACTCCAGTACAGGACAGCCTACCTTTCAACATTCTCCAAGAAGCAAGCAGCAAGAGAGCTAGCTATGAATCATGCTGACTACAGGTCTCCTACATCAATTAAAATGTGCTTAATTGTATCATAACATAACTTAATCACTTTTCTGATTAATTAAGTGAAGTTTTTATATGTCAGTCGGCCCCGGGGCCCGTAAACATATAAACAAAGTTCTGCACTGTCAGAGATAGAGAATGTTAGGAAATGCACCTGTTGGAAATTAATGACAATCTTATAAATTGTTTTGTTGAGGCCCGGACAAAAATAAATACATATTTAACCTTAGAGGGGACAGAATATCTTCAGGCCTCACTGAGTTTGGTCTCAAACAAAATACTCTCTGTCTCTAACTGAAATGGGAAGATCATCATCAAAATTAGATCCATGTATTTTGTGGTTGATTTCTGTGGTAGATGAAACGTGTTATGGTTTGTTAAGCGAGGTGTGAACGTAACTGCACAGGCAAATAGTGAAAGGGAATGGTTGAATCCATCTTTCCAACATGTACAATCTATGCTTAACATTGTTATTTCATATAATAGTAAACGTTGAGTGACGTAAATGAAAAGAACGTTTCAGAATAAAACTTCATAGTTACATTGAAAATGTTTTTAAAGAACCATATATTTTGGTATCTGGTTGTATCTGGTTGTAAACCTAATGTTTGTTATCTTACCACTATGATATATGATGCATTTCACCATGTTAATTGGACTTTGAGAGAGAGAGAGACTCACTGTGAATGAATCAGATTCAGAAGAGGGCCTTTTTTTGGAACTCGTTGGCTCAAAGTCAGCTAAGCATAACAAGTGTAAGTCTAACTGCTTTAATGAATCCAACCTCCTAGAAGAGGACTGCAAAGAGACCGAAGCAGCTCTGTTGATTTAACTTCTATGTGATTTCATTGAAACGGACGTGTTTCTTCTTAACTTTACACTGTCTGAATGGAACTAATGATGCAAGGCAGCTTGGCAAAGAAGCTATGAGATCTGTATTCATTATCTTCTGTTAAGTTTCAATTATCCCAACGAGTGTCCGTAGAAAACCGTTGTGTTGCTGTTGTCTAACTGTTGTCTTGTAATGTGAGATTGATCTGTGTTCTGAGTCGTGACCAGTCATTCCTCGAGTAGTTTTAAGACATGACTTCCGCGTCCCCAAAATTACACCCTATTCCCTAAATAGTGCACTACTTTTGAACTGTCCTGGTCAAAAGTAGTGCACTATACATGGAACTGGTTGCCGTTTGGGACACTAACCTGCCTGTAGCTAAAGGATAGAACCAGTTATTTTAGGAGTCCATGTATTAGTTGTAATCCAGAAAAGGATCTGTAAGGTTTAATGAAGGTTGATAGTTGTATCACGTTTTGTTTGTTGTAACCAAGGTTACATGGGTTCTCAAGCACAAATACACAGAGCATATCATAACCAGCATGTCATAACAGCATATCATAACCAGCATGTCATAACCAGCATGTCATAACCAGCATGTCATAACAGCATATCATAACAGCATGTCATAACCAACATGTCATAACAGCATATCATAACAGCATATCATAACAGCATATCATAACAGCATGTCATAACCAGCATGTCATAACAGCATGTCATAACAGCATATCATAACAGCATATCATAACCAGCATGTCATAACAGCATATCATAACAGCATATCATAACCAGCATGTCATAACCAGCATATCATAACCAGCATGTCATAACCAGCATGTCATAACCAGCATGTCATAACAGCATATCATAACAGCATGTCATAACCAACATGTCATAACAGCATATCATAACAGCATATCATAACAGCATATCATAACCAGCATGTCATAACAGCATGTCATAACAGCATATCATAACAGCATGTCATAACAGCATGTCATAACAGCATATCATAACCAGCATGTCATAACAGCATATCATAACAGCATATCATAACAGTATATCATAACAGCATATCATAACAGCATATCATAACAGCATGTCATAACAGCATGTCATAACAGCATATCATAACAGCATATCATAACCAGCATGTCATAACAGCATATCATAACAGCATATCATAACAGCATATCATAACAGCATATCATAACAGTATATCATAACAGCATATCATAACAGCATATCATAACAGTATATCATAACAGCATATCATAACAGCATATCATAACAGCATATCATAACAGCATATCATAACAGCATATCATAACAGCATATCATAACAGTATATCATAACAGTATATCATAACAGCATATCATAACAGCATGTCATAACAGCATATCATACCAGCATCTCATGTGTAATTGAGAGTAGAGAAAGTAGACATTAAAATAAAGTGAAATATATAATGATCTGTCAAATATGTCTGTCGTGTTGGAAACCTCCTGACATTGATCCATCTGTGTACACCAGCCTGGTATCTAAAAGGAAGGTTTTTCTAACATTGCACAAGAAGAAGAACCAAGTTTTTTCTCCAAACGGCTCTAGAAACACAAAACTATGCTTCATGCTGCCATTCAAAGGAAGAATTTACTTAAACATTTTGCTTTAAAAATATATATATATATATAATGAAAATGAAATCTGTTTTGCTTCGCAGGCCGCTGCTATCAATGGGTTTACCGAGACATACGGTTCCTGCGTTTTTCTTTCTGCTGTCGTCTTGAGTGGGTCGCCATCATTATAGTTTTCGTGTGATGTAAAACAAGTAAATGATTTGGACCACTGTCTCTCTTGTTTGCAGAATGATGTTATAAGATTAAAACAGATTCACCCACTGGATGGTAAGATACTAACTTTCTTAATTCAGTGAGCCGTAAAGGTTCTGAACTGATGCTGAGTAAAGGGGGTGGTCTGTCGGGAGCAACTGCATTAATTGGCTTTATAACAGCTGGTGTTCTCTGATGATGGGAGTTTTGATTCAATCCATATCCTGCCTTAAAGTTTTGGCTTGTTAAAGTTAAGGTGTTATGTAGACTATTTGTGATTGAATGACTTGAGGTCTACATCTTGCTGCCAGTGTTGAGTTAGAAGACAGAAAATGCCATATAATGATTTTTTGTCTTTTCTTTCTGGAGATAAAGTCTTGCGTCGACACTTATCCATTTAGCCAATCAGAGAACAGTTTGCTAACGCTCTGTGTTCAGCCAAGCTGCTAGCTAGCTAGCCAAGCAGAGAGCTAGCTAGCCAAGCAGAGAGCTAGCTAGCTATTTTGCTACCCATCAAGGGCAGTTCCAGGCACAAGCAACATAAGCGGATGCTTAGGGACACAGTCTCAGTAGGGGTCTCAACTTACTATTGAGAGTAGGAATAGCAGAACACACCAGGTGAAATTTCATTGTGCATCAGCGTTTTTTCTCTTTTTATGTCAGTCACTGACAGTCACTCAATTAGCCATGTCAGCTAACAATTTTTAGATCGGTAATTAGTCAAGCCAACTATATAAACTAGTAATCATGACCGAATACCGGCCAGGCACGCAGGGCAAGTGTCCAGGGGCCCTGACCTCCAGGGGCCCTGACCTCCAGGGGCCCTGACGTCCAGGCTTCCCCAATTGATTTTGTTAGTCATTCTCACTCAGATATCATTAACCTGGTGTAAGTATTTGTATTTATTAGGATTCCCCATTAGTTCCTGCCAAGGTTAGCAGCTACTCGTCCTGGGTTCTAAACAGATTATGGCACAAACAAAATATAAAACAGTACATCATATAACATTATTACACCACTACATATCTACAATAAAACATATATAATTCCACAATACAACAGTATTACAATGTACGTGTGTGTAGAGTGCGTTTGTCTGTACCTGTGTGTGTCTCTTAACAGTCCCCGCTGTTCCATGAGGTGCATTTTTACCTGTTTTTTAAATCTGATTCTACTGCTGCATCAGTTGCCTGATGCGGAATAGATTTCCATGTGGTCATGGCTCTATGTAGTACTGTGCACCTCCCACAGTCTGTTGTGGACTTAGGGACTGTGAAGAGACCGTTGCGCCACTCAGGCGGTGTACATCGTGATTGGTCGGGAGTGGGCTACAGTTCTACAGTAAGAGCAAAATAATCCTAACAAAATAAAACAATAAAAACCTCAATGTAACAACAGTTTTAGTAAGTAATACTGAAGTCGTGCACAAATATCAGTTTCTATTTAGGTTTATGGTCGCCCATTCATTGTCATTTAGAGACACAGTAGGACCCAAAAGCATAATCAGTCCTCTAACTCCCCCTTGTGGTGGTCTGGAGCAATGACATGGTGACGCAGGGTACCGTACTAAACCACAAATTACCTCTAAGTATCGCAGCATAATCGCAAAACTTTTAGTGGAGCAACCACTGTAAGTTTTCTAATCTTTCCAATGAAAAATCATAACAATTGTTGGCAAAATCAGTGGGTTTTTTGATGAATGAGCCATTGATTAATTGAATGATGGAGCTGAGTTTGCCTTTTTGTCCATAATTTAACGTGCTCCAAAAAAATAAATATTGTTTTTATACAGTTTTTACAGTCATTGTTTTAATGGGTGCATGCTTATTAGTAACTGGAATAAGCACTTTAATAAATGTGTCAAGTGCAGTTGAAACACAACCACATCGTGTCTCAACATTTTCTCCTACTAGTTTAAGCATGAACTTTGCATTAAAAATGATTGTAGACTGTGACTATGGAAAATTGTTTACAAACATAGTTCACTGTTGAAACACAAATTTTCTTTACATCATCAACATATGAATCACTACAAAACGTATCGTATTACCTCTTATACACTATATTAGGCCCAGCCTTTGGAACTTTGCTTTTCCAATATATGGCTACTATATCGTGATCATTACATCCTATTGATTTGGACGGTCTTTAAAGCAATTTTCTGCAGCATTAGCACATATTGATGACTTCATTCCTGTGCTGTTTGTAACTACCCTGGTAGGTTGACTGATAACCTGAACCAGGTTGCAGGCGCTGGTTACAGTTTGAAGCTTTTTCTTAAGTGGGCAGCTTGATGAAAGTCAGTAATATTGAAATCACCCACAAAATATACTTCTCTGTAGATATCACATACATTATCAAGTATTTCGCACATATTATCCAGATACTGACTGTTAGCACTTGGTGGTCTATAGCAGCTTCCCACAAGAATGGGCTTTAGGTGAGGCAGATGTACCTGTAGCCATATTACTTCAACAGTATTTAACATGAGTTCGTCTCTGAGCTTTACAGGAATGTGGTTCTGAATGTAAACCGCAACAACGCCCCCATTGGCATTTCTGTATTTTCTGTAGATGTTATAACCATGTATTACTACCACTGTGTCATCAAAGGTATTATCTAAGTGAATTTCAGAGATAGTGAGAATATGAATGTCATCTGTTACTAGCAAGTTATCTTCTTCATGAACCTTGCTTCTTAGACTATACATGTTGATATGGACGATTTTTTAGCACCTTTCTGGGATGTTTTACTGTTTTTAATGCTTTACTTGGAAGCTTATCAGAAGTAGACTGTTATCTTATTTATATTGGAGCTGACAGTGCAGGGTGAGCTGCACACAGTGAACTTCCTGCTAGGGCACACCGCCTCAGTGCTATCAGTATAACTCTGGTTCATAGGCACATGATTACTGCATACAATAGCTATAGAATCAACAAAGGTATTTAGGGCAGTTAGGGGGACAAAAGTTAAGTTACTTACATTGTGTCTGCCACACCAATGAGATACTGTACATTTGCTGCAGCATTGTGACTACTCATCGACACAATGGTAGGGATTAACGGAGCTGGTCTTGGGTAATTGGTCAATTGTTCTCTCATTTCAGCCTTGAATTGCAATGACAGAGTCCAGGAGATGGACTCTGTCATTCCTGTAGAGCATCTTCTGTTTCCAGAAGGTGTGAAAGTTATCTATAAAAGCGATTTCAAACAGAGCTACCGCAATTATTTAGGCAGGGATTAATGCCAGTAGCCTGCTGAATCTTTCACACCCACGGCCCAATGATGGTACCAGACCTGAAATTATTAGCAACTTTTTGGAATCTTTCAGTGCTAGAACTAGTTCCTAAAAATATTATATTATGAAGTTCTTAGCTAGCCCTACTGATGTCGTTTGACCCCACATGGACTACGATAGCGTCTGCTCCCGGCATTTGTCGTAGATCAGAGGGAAGCAGCCTTGTAATGTCCTGAACTCGTGCTCCAGGATATCACAGGGTTTTTGCCCCGGGAACCAAGATGCTTCTTACAATAGCGCTTCCGATGATGACAGCTGGTGCAATGGCGGAGGAGGTTCTGCCATTCTTTCGCCTCGTGTGGTTTCGCAAACTGAAGGGCAGTGGTGCACGAGCCACCTGTAGTATCCACTGTGGATGATGAATGTGCCAGAGTCTCAGGCATCCTCAAGCTCTGATGAGGGTGGGAGCTCTGAGGATCTGAACCAGAGGTAGAAGCCACCGGAGAGGGAGACAGAACAGGGAGGAAAGTGCAGATACCTCCTGATCCGATCTCGAATCGGAAGCCCCCCCGGGAAGAAGGCACCAAATCCTCTTGGTCCAGGGCGGCAAAGCCTTTACTGGTCTTTGTCTGGTCCGGGCTTAACATCTCCAAGGAGACCCCCGTTGCCAGAGGACGCTGTCTTCGACTTCCACGGCGAGTGACATATCTCCATGACTGGTGGTTAGGATCGAGAACAGGAACATCCCCCACGTCATCCAGGAGCATCCTACTTGCTCCGTTCTCTGGTGTAACGGCACCTTCGGCAGATATCCAAAGGTGCAGCATACCGGTTTTCACACCATTTTAGAATGTTTGCAGCACGCCGGTTTTCACACCATTTTAGAATGTTTGCAGCATGCCGGTTTTCACACCATTTTAGAACGGTTGCAGCACTACGGTTTTCATACCATTTTAGAATGTTTGCAGCTCACCGGTTTTCACACCATTTTAGAACGGTTGCAGCTCACCGGTTTTCACACCATTTTAGAATGTTTGCAGCTCACTGGTTTTCACACCATTTTAGAATGTTTGCAGCTCACCGGTTTTCACACCTTTTTAGAACGGTTGCAGCTCACCGGTTTTCACACCATTTAGAACATTTGCAGCACTACGGTTTTCACACCATTTTAGAACGGTTGCAGCTCACTGGTTTTCACACCATTTTAGAATGTTTGCAGCTCACCGGTTTTCACACCTTTTTAGAACGGTTGCAGCTCACCGGTTTTCACACCATTTAGAACATTTGCAGCACTACGGTTTTCACACCATTTTAGAATGTTTGCAGCTCACCGATTTTCACACCATTTTAGAATGTTTGCAGCACGCTGGTTTTCACAACACCTTTCTGTCATTTCAAGATGACCTAAAACTACAGGAAGAGGGGAGAAATGGTCTACAATGCTGACTACATTATGTACAGTTGTGGCCAAATGTTTTTAGAAAGACACAAATATTAATTTCCACAAACTATGCTTCTTCAGTGTCTTTAGATATTTTTGTCAGATGTTATTATGGAATACTGAAGTATAATTACAAGCATTTCATATGTGTCAAAGGGTTTTATTGACAATTACATTAAGTTGATGCAAAGAGTCAATATTTGCAGTGTTGACCCTTCTTTTTCAAGACCTCTGCAACCCGCCCTGGCATGCTGTCAATTAACTTCTGGGCCACATCCTGACTGATGGCAGCCCATTCTTGCATAATCAATGCTTAGAGTTTTTCAGATTTTGTGGGTTTTTGTTTGTCCACCCGCCTCTTGAGGATTGACCACAAGTTTTCAATGGGATTAAGGTCTGGGGAGTTTCCTGGCCATGGACCCAAAATATGTTTTGTTCCCCGAGCCACTTAGTTATCACTTTTGCTTTATGGCAAGGTGCTCCATCATGCTGGAAAAGGCATTGTTCGTCACCAAACTGTTCCGGGATGGTTGGGAGAAGTTGCTCTCGGAGGATGTACCATTCTTGTTCATGGCTGTGTTCTTAGGCAAAATTGTGAGTGAGCCCACTCCCTTGGCTGAGAAGCAACCCCACACATGAATGGTCTCAGGATGCTTTACTGTTGGCATGATACAGGACTGAATGGTAGCGCTCACCTTGTCTTCTCCGGACAAGCTTTTTTCCAGATGCCCCAAACAATCGGAAAGGGGATTCATCAGAGAAAATGACTTTACCCCAGTCCTCAGCAGTCCAATCCCTGTACCTTTTGCAGAATATCAGCCTGTCCCTGATGTTTTTCCTGGAGAGAATGGGCTTTTTTCTGCCCTTCTTGACACCAGGCCACCCTCCAAAAGTCTTCGCCTCACTGTGCGTGCAGATGCACTCACACCTGCCTGCTGCCATTCCTGAGCAAGCTCTGTACTGGTGGTGCCCAGATCAGGAGAAGCTCCTGACGCTTGCTGGACTTTCTTGGGCGCCCTGAAGCCTTCCTCACAACAATTGAACCGCTCTCCTTGAAGTTCTTGATGGTTGATTTATGGTTGATTTAGGTGCAATCTTACTGGCAGCGATATCCTTGCCTGTGAAGCCCTTTTTGTGCAAAGCAATGATGACGGCACGTGTTTCCTTGCAGGTAACCATGGTTGACAGAGGAAGTACAATGATTCCAAGCACCACCCTTCTTTTGAAGCTTCCATTCTGTTATTCAAACTCAATCAGCATGACAGAGTGATCTCCAGCCTTGTCCTCGTCAACACTCACACCTGTGATAACGAGAGAATCACTGACATGATGTCAGCTGGTCATCTTATGGCAGGGCTGAAATGCAGTGGAAATGTTTTTGGGGGATTCAGTTCATTTGCATGGCAAAGAGGGACTTTGCAATTAATTGCAATTCATCTGATCACTCTTCATAACATTTTGGAGTATATGCAAATTGCCATCATACAAACTGAGGCAGCAGACTTGTAAAATTAATATTTGTGTCATTCTCAAAACTTTTGGCCACGACTGTAGATAGCCACAATAAGGTTTGTTTGGAGAAAAGTCACTTAACTTTGTAAGCTACCTACTGTAGATATAACTTGCTAGCTATCTACTAGCTAGTTACATTTCTCTCACAGTTATAAAGGGAACAAACTGTTAACACAAAACAGCATATTACTGACCTAAAAGGTTAGCTGTGTCCAGTCGCTAGCTTATCCAGGGTCAGTGATACATAGAGCAACCATGTACCGTCTATCTATGGGAACAACTGCAGTCATTTTGAAAGCAGCATTGCTATTTTGAATAAAATAAAATAATATGATCCTCATAAAATGTTATCTGCAGTGCTCATCTCCTGTAGCCTAACTGTCATTTTCATACTGTACCTAAATTACAAGAGTTGGATTTGCACTAAACTATTTGATATGTTAGCACTTAAAAGAGTTGGATTTGCACTAAACTATTTGATATGTTAGCACTTAAAAGAGTTGGATTTGCACTAAACTATTTGATATGTTAGCACTTAAAAGGCAAGCAGAAGATCTGGCGTACGCTTTGACTCATAAACGTTGTCTACTGGTATCATTTTAAACTGACAACATGTAGCTCAACATGTAAACCGTGTGTGATTGTAGCTATTCTCTACTTCTGACCACAGATGACCATTAGGCCTGTGATACCATCATACTGTAGGCCTTTGGTTGCGTTGGTGATGCATGCCACATGATAAGCTGCAAAATGGATTCACTGATATACTGAGAGAGAGTGACAATCAAATCAAACAGATTGGAGATCTTACAACTAGACCAAAAGGAAAGGTTTATTTGAGAACACAACACATAAATACAGATTGTGCAGGATTGTGATATGTGATTATTTAACATTTACACTAGTTAATTTTGAATAGTAGTTTAACAACTAAAACACATTTAAACACTTACCTTCAAAGAATTAACACTTCATCAATTGTGTAAAGATTAGACATCTTAGTCTAAACAACAACAGATAATTGAGTAGTAATAAGTTTTATTATTACTAAAGCATCATTTCAGGTAAAAAAATTAAAACTCCAGCGGAGGTCAACCTTGCTCCACTGAACCTGTCACACCCTGATCTGTTTCACCTGTCCTTGTGATTGTCTCCAGTGTATTTATCTCTGTGTTTCCTGTCTCTCTGTGCCAGTGTATTTATCCCTGTGTTTCCTGTCTCTCTGTACCAGTGTATTTATCCCTGTGTTTCCTGTCTCTCTGTGCCAGTGTATTTATCCCTGTGTTTCCTGTCTCTCTGTGCCAGTGTATTTATCCCTGTGTTTCCTGTCTCTCTGTGCCAGTTCATCTTGCATGTTTGTCAAGTCAACCAGCGTGTTTTTTTCCCCGTACTCCTTTTTCTCTTCTCTTTGCTAGTCCTCTCGGTTTTGACCCTTGCCTGTTTTCTGGACTCCATTCCCGCCTGCCTGACCATTCTGACTGCCCTGACCTCGAGCCTGCCTGCCCTTCGGTACATACTGGTTTTGACCTTTTGCCTGTACACAACCATTCTCTTGCATACAACTTTTTGGATTAATAAAAATCTAACACTCCAACCATCTGCCTCCTGTGTCTTCATCTGGGTCTCGCCATGTGCCCTTATTGAACCCTGATCTACTGGGTGAAGAGACTTATATTTCAGCCCAGCAATAGCACACTAGATTATAAACTCATTAGATTTTGATAAGTTAAATCAGGTGTGTTATTGCTGGGATGAAACGGAGCCCTGAACACCCAGCAGACCTCCAGCAGGGTTGCCTGCTCCAATCGTAATAGGTTTATACATTGTGTGTGATGTTTAACTGTATTTTTGCAGTGGTGTAAAAAGTACCCAATTGTCATACTTGAGTACAAGTAAAGATACCTTAGAAAATTACTCAAGTAAAAGTGAAAGTCATCCAGTAAAATACTACTTGAGTAAAAGTCAAAAAGTATTTGGTTCTGAATCTACTTAGGTATCAAAAGTAAATATAATTTCTAAAATATACTTAAGTATCAAAAGTAAAAGTATTAATCATTTCAAATTCCTTAAATTAGGCAAACCAAATTCTGCACCGATATGCCATCCCATCTGGTTTGTAGCTTAGTGGGACTATCATTTGTTTTTCAACAGGACAATGACCCAACACACGTCCAGGCTGTATAAGGGCTATTTGACCAAGAAGGAGAGTGATGGAGTGCTGCATCAGATGACCTGGCCTCCACAATCACCCGACCTCAAACCAATTGAGATGGTTTGGGATGAATCAGACCGCAGAGTGAAGAAAAAGCAGCCAACAAGTGCTCAGCATATGTGGGAACTCCTTCAAGGAGAAGCTGGTTGAGAGAATTCCAAGAGTGTGCAAAACTGTCATAAAGGCTACTTAGAAGAATGTCAAATGTAAAATATAATTTGATTTGTAACCTCTCCGGGATTAGGCATCCCGCTAGCGGTGAAACTGGAGGGCGCGCAATTCAAATAAATAATCATAAAGATTATGGATATTAAACATGCATGTACATACAAGTGTCTTATATCGGTTAAAAGCTTGTTAATCTAACTGCACTGTCCAATTTACAATAGGCTTTACAGCGAAAGCATGCCTTGCGATTGTTTGAGGACGGCGCCCCCCAACCAGCACAGGTTTCATAAATTCACAAATAGCGAATAAATATTCACTTACTCTTTGAAAATCTTCCTCTGATTTGTCATCCAAAGGGTCCCAGCTACAACATGTAGTGTCATTTTGTTAGATGAAATCATTTTTTATGTCACAAAATGTATGTTTAGTTGGCGCCATCTATTTGAGTAATCAAGAGAAAGGAATACATAAAGCTACTACTAAACTTTGTTAAAACATTTTTATCCTCAGATACCCTAAAATGTAATTAAACTATGATATTTCATACGGAAAGAAGTATGTTCAATAGGAAAACGATATTAGCAGGTGAGCGTCCTCTTTGTCGCGCGCGCACAGACTGATTTCCAAGTCTGTATCCCAGTACTAAAACTCAACATTTTTCCTCGTTTGGGAAGAAACAAGCCTGAAACCTTGAACAAAGACTTCTGACATCCAGTGGAAGCCATAGGAACTGCATACTGGGAGCTGGATTACATTTAACCCTATACGTTCTAATGGAAGAGGATGGGCTCTCCCCCCCAAAAAAATGATGGATGGTTTTTCTTTGTATTTTCTCCTACCATATCTATTGTGTTACAGTCTCCTACATTATTTTAACATTTCTACAAACTTCAGAGTGTTTTCTTTCCAATGGTACCAATTATATGCATATCCTGGCTTCAGGGCCTTAGCAACAGGCAGTTTACTTTGGGCATGTCAGTCAGACAGGAAGTGGGTTTACTACATGAGGTTACTACATGATTCCATATGTGTTATTTCATAGTAAAGTAAAGTACGGGTAACCAAAAAGGCTACTTAAGTAGTATTTTAAAGTATTTTTACGTAAGAATTTTCCACTACTGTATTTTGTATAGACAATTTTCTAAAATAGGTAGGCCTACACATATAACCCATGTCTTATACAGTGGGAGATACCCTTAGTCTCTTGGGATGTTCATTTGGACCTCTCTCTTTATCAGCAGACAGGCTTTCTCAGCTTTCCATATCTGAGAACAGAAAACATCACAAAGAAACAGGCTTAATTATACTGAAATTAGACAGCACTGAATATTATGTCGCTATTATCTATCTGTCCTCAAAGTTTTCCCCTCTAGGGACTGGAACTGGAGATCTTTTCATAATGTCCTCCCACAAAATGAACTTCCCTATCCAGACCAGTACAGTAGCATACACTCTCCCTTTAATGACATCTGCAGCTGCAATTTAAACCTCTTCCATGGCTGTTATCTACAAATGCTTTAGGAGACTGTGTTTTTAATTTACAATGATTACATCAAGATAGTTAGATACAGTGCCTTCAGATAGTATTCATACCCCTTGACTTATTCCATATTATGTTGTGTTACATGGATCGTTTTGTTTCTACACACAATACCCCATAATGAGAAATTGAAAACATGTTTATGGTAATGTTTTCTAATATATTGAAAATGAAACACAGAAATATCTAATTTACATAAGTATTCAAACCCATGAGTTAATAAATGTTAGAATCACCTTTGGAAGTGATTACAGCTGTGAGTCTTTCTGGGTAAGTCTCTAAGAGCATTGTACAACTGGATTGTACAATATTTGCACATTATTATTATTTTTTAATTCTTCAAGCTCTGTCAAGTTGCTTATTCATAATTGATAGACAGTCATTTTCAATTCTTGCCATAGATTTTCAAACAAATTTATGTCAAAACTGTAATATGGGCCACTCAAGAACATTCAATGTGGTCTTGGTAATCAACTCCAGTGTGTATTTGGACCTGTGTTTTAGGTTATTGTTCTGCTAAAAGGTGAATTAATCTCCCAGTGTCTGTTGGAAAGCAGACTGAAACAGGTTTTCCTCTAGGATTTTCCCTGTGTTTACACTGTAGCTTAGCTCAATTCCGTTCCTTTCTGAAAAATACATTTAAAAAACTCCCTAGTCCGTGCCAATGACAAGCATACCCATAACATGATGCTTGAAAATATGAAGAGTCAGTGATGTGTTGTGGTGGATTTGCCCCAAATATAACGCTTTCTATTCAGGACATGAAGTTAATTTCTTTGCCACATTTTTTAAAACCTTTTTGCAAACAGGATGCATGTTTTGGCATATTTTTATTCTGTACAGGCTACCTTCTTTTCACTCTGTCAATTAGGTTATTATTGTGGAGCAATTACAAAGTTGTTGATCCTAATTTGTCTCCTATCACAGCCATTAAACTCTGTAACTGTTTTAAAGTCATCATTGGCTTCATGGTGAAATCCCTGAGAGGTTTCCTTCCTCTCCGGCAACTGAGTTAGGAAGGACGCATGTATCTTTGTATTGACTTGGTGTATTGATGCACCATCTAAAATGTAATTAATAATTTCACCAAGCTCAAAGGGATATTCAATGTCTGCTGTTTTTATTTGTAATAGGTGCCCTTCTTTGCGAGGCATTGAAAAACCTCCTTGGTCTTTGTGGTATGGCTACATGAGACTAGCCCCCCCCCCCCAACCAAATCTTGCTTAGGCCCCTCAAACGCTAGAGCTGTCCCTGCTGCCTATAGCTAACCTAGCTTGCTGATATTTATCTGACAAGTCTCAAAGTGTATCCTATTTCTGGCGCATGTATTTCATGACACTTGTTTGCTACAAAACCTTGCTACAACAAGTGTTTTGACAATCACGTCATTGTAAAGAGTTACCGTGGAAACGGTCTCTATCGCATATCTCGTCTTCTTGATCTGAGTGTTCCTTCTTTAGTCAGCTGATGTACAACACAACATTCTAAAACGAGCTAGTTTGAGCTCGGCCCGACCTCAGATAAAACATTACAGCCCACCCCAAACTGGAATCACTTAGGAAGTATCAATACGAAACAGTTATTTGAATAATACCCAGGATAAAATGTCAATGGGCATTAGCTAATTTCATCACATGCTTTTTATTAAATTATTTTAAAAGCCATTTGGGTCCCCTTGCCAAGATGTCATATTCATTCAAGGAAGAGTCCTTGAAAGAAGGATACCCCTATTTGTATATTCACATTTTAAGACAGCCTCAGTAACTCTTGTATATTCACATTTTAAGACAGCCTCAGTAACTCTTGCAGCCCCCACAAAGCAGACAGCATTTCATATGTCTCTGTTATTATCTATGCATAGTCACTTTTTTAACTCTACCTACATGTACATATTACCTCAATTACCTTGACTAACCAGTGCCCCCGCACATTGACTCTGTACCGGTACCCCCTGTATATAGCCTCGCTATTGTTATTTTACTGCTGCTCTTTAATTATTTGTTACTTTTATTTTTTTTATTTTTTAGGTATTTAGGTTTGTTAAGGGCTCGTAAGTAAGCATTTCACTGTAAGGTCTACCAACACCTGTTGTATTCGACGCATGTGACAAAAAAAAATATGTTATTTTATTTTATTTGATATAGAGGTAGAAAAGCTATGTTGGTACACTGCTGGGGTTAACCCAGTATTGCACCGTGTTTATTCATAAAAAAAATAAGACCTTAGCAACTCCATTCATCACTGTACACTTGAGTACCATAACTATCATTTGACGTTTCAGATGGAATCCATTGGTATGTCTTGATATTTGACCCATCTGTCCTAGTTCCATGAGCTGAACACATTGACCATGGACCTGCATTAGGAGACAGGAAATATTATTTTCAAATACATGCTATTTCATACTAGCATGTTTACAAAATAACAACACAAATAATAACAATAACAACACAAATAATAACAATAACAATACAAATAATAACAATAACAATACAAATAATAACAATAACAATACAAATAATAACAATAACAATAAAAATTAATAACAATAACAATACAAATAATAACAATAACAATACAAATAATAACAATAACAATACAAATCCAATGTTTTTATCAGCCCTAAAAGTGAATATGACTTTGCAGAAAGGGACAATGAATGACATTGATAAATGCCCTTACTTGTTTGTGTAATTGTTAATGGGCTTCCGTGTGGTGCAGCGGTCTAAGGCACTGCATTCTCAGTGCTAGAGGCGTCACTACAGACCCTGATTTGATTCCAGGCTGTATCACAACCGGCCATGATTGAGAGTCCCATAGGGTGGTGCACAATTGGCCCAGCGTTGTCTGGGTTATGGTTTGGCCGGTGTAGGGCCGTCATTGTAAATAACAATTTGTTCTTAACTGACTTGCCTAGTTAAATAAAGATAATGTTTTTTTAGAAAACACATTTCTGATAGAAAGAAACATAGAACAAATGTCTTAAGACATAAATAATTATGAGTCATATTCAAAAATAAGTGAAAGAAAATGTCCTTGTTTAGCGAGATGATCTATCACTTGTTCTCAATACTCTGTAACTTTTATACGACAGCAAGTCTGAGCCACTTGAAAGAGAACGACAGCAGCTATCCTAATATGAATATGTCATTTGACATGAGGGGTCATAAATGTATGACAGATCTTATGTCAAGTTTATGACTCTGTCATGTCCATGTCATACTGACCCTGTCAAATAAAGTGGTACCTTAAACTTAACACGCAGCAAGACAAGTTGTCCAAGACAAAGACAGATGGAGTTCAATAAAAAACAATACAACTACTGGATCAAATAGTGATGCATTAAATGAAACAACCACAGTTTTCTTTGAAACTAAACTTCAGCTATAACTTGAGGCATTGGATTCAGGAGTAGCGAAGCAGAACACTCGTTGCCATGGATACCTTTCCACGCAAACAGAGAACTGAAGATGTGAGTGGGCATCCGAGAGGGAGTGGCACGTCCTGTATGTTCTTCTGCCCATTCTTCAATAGATACTGGAGAAGATAAACAAAACAGAACAATGTAAGTAGTTGGATGATTAATATATATGATTAAAGATGATTGAAGTGTTACATGTCAGACAACTTTGAATTTAGTAGGTCTACATCAGCTGTTTGCGATGCAGTCCATTTCAAACATGCACTACTGTTCAAAAGTTTGGGGTCACTTAGAAATGTCCTTGTTTTTGAAAGAAAAGCAAATTTTTTGTCCATTAAAATAACATTAAATTGATCAGAAATACAGTGTAGACATTGCTAATGTGGTAAATGAATATCTACATAGGCGTACAGAGGCCCATTATCAACAACCATCACTCCTGCGTTCCAATGGCACGTTGTGTTAGCTAATCCAAGTTGATCAATTTAAAAGGCAAATTGATCATTAGAAAACCATTTTGCAATTATGTTAGCACAGCTGAAAACTGTTGTTCTGATTAAAGAAGCAATACAACTGGCCTTCTTTGTACTAGTTGAGTATCTGGAGCATCAGCATTTGTGGGTTTGATTACAGGCTCAAAATGGCTAGAAACAAAGACCTTTTTTCTGAAACTCATCAGTCTATTATTGTTCTGAGAAAATAAGGCTATTCCATGCGAGAAATTGCCAAGAAACTGAAGATCTCATACAACGCTGTGTACTACTCCCTTCACAGAACAGCATAAACTGGCTCTAACCAGAATAGAAAGAGGAGTGGGAGGCCCCGGTGCACAACTGAGCAAGACGACAAGTACATTACAGTTTCTAGTTTGAGAAACAGAAGCCTCACAAGTCCTCAACTGTCAGCTTCATTAAATAGTACCCGCAAAACACCAGTCTCAACGTCAACAGTGAAGAGGTGACTCCAGGATGCTGGCCTTCTAGGCAGAGATGCAAGAAAAAGCCATATCTCAGATTGGCCAATAAAAATGAAAGATTAAGATGGGCAATCGAACACAGACACTGGAAGGCCAGCATAGAGGGTGTGTAGGGTGCCGTCTTTTGGATGGGACGTTAAACGGGTGTCCTGACTGTCTAAGGTCATTAAAGATCCCATGGCACTTATCGTAAGACTAGGGGTGTTAACCCCAGTGTCCTGGCTAAATTCCCAAGCTGTCCTTCATACCATCACGGTCACCTAATCATCCCCAGCTTACAATTGGCTCATTCATCCCCCCTCCTCTCCCCTGTAACTATTCCCCAGGTCGTTGCTGTAAATGAGAAACGTGCTCTCAGTCAACTTACCTGGTAAAATAACGGTAAAATAATTAGGTAAAAAATCCCGGAGTCGCTTCTTCACTGTTGTTGTTGAGACAGGTGTTTTGCGGTTACTATTTAATGAAGCTGCCAGTTGGAACCGGTTCAGGGAACAAAACCAAAAAAATATAAATATATATTTTGGGGGATTAACAGAACCGGGAAATAACGTGATGTATACTGTTCTGGAACAGATCCGCTATTTTAAAAGCTTGGGAACCGGTTCTGAACATTGGTTTAAGTTCCGGCCATTTTATTTTCAGTCCCAGAAAAAACTCAAACAAAGCGCGTAATGCAAAGCCCTCACTCTGTCACTCAGAAACGTCTCCCAGTGTCTGCCTAGCCCTCACTCTGTCACTCAGAAACGTCTCCCAGTGTCTGCCTAGCCCTCACTCTGTCACTCAGAAACGTCTCCCAGTGTCTGCCTAGCCCTCACTCTGTCACTCAGAAACGTCTTCCAGTGTCTGCCTAGCCCTCACTCTGTCACTCAGAAACGTCTCCCAGTGTCTGCCTACCAGCTGAAAAAGATATGGTCCAGTGCAAAGCCCTCACTCTGTCACTCAGAAACGTCTTCCAGTGTCTGCCTAGCCCTCACTCTGTCACTCAGAAACGTCTCCCAGTGTCTGCCTACCAGCTGAAATAGATCTGGTCCAGTGCTAGGCCAAATATCTGAAGTTTATATACCACACCTATCAGGTGGATGGATTATATTGGCAAAGGAGAAATGCTCACAAACAGAGATGTAAACAAATTTGTGAATACAATTTTAGAGAAACAACTTTTTTTGTGCATATGGAAAATATATGTGATCTATTATTTCAGCTCATGAAACAAGGGACCAACACTTTACACGTTGCGTTGTATATTGAGACAAATTACAGACAGTAGCCTACTAGTAGCAACATACAACTCAATTGATTGAACATTAAATGTATTTCAATATGATTGAAATAGGCCTATAGCCGAATGTTTATATTTTAATGTAGTCATCTCGGTTTTCATTTGAAAAGTATTTGTCGCTTGTTTGTATCAGTTGCAAAGATATTGGTGACTTTGTATTTACGGTCAACTTTGTTCTGAAGTTATCAGTGGGCACACAGAAACAGATAAACCATAGGATTCTACGTTTAGCGGAGATCTTCTGTCTATAAAGTAACGAGGGAGGGTAAAAAAAAGCATCTGAGGACGCACTTAGCTGGTCTGAAGCAGGCATTAATTGAATTAATTAATTCATGTAAATAATGAATGAATAGAGAGAAAAAAACAATGCATCTGTTTTAATCTCAATATCAAATCATTTCTGGGTAACAATGAAGTACCTTACTGTGATTGTTTTCAATTAAAAATAGTCAAAAAGACACAAAAATTGCTTTTTAGCTAAATGTTTTATCAAGCAATACTTTTGCTTAGACTTTCTGGAAGTGGTATGAATTGCGAGAGGGAGGGATATATCATCTGACAACTAGCTGCTGTTGTCAGAAAGGTTTGGAACTCTCTTTGTTCTCGGCCTGTATTCATTTATACCTCTTGGTGATGTCACCAGGAAAGCCGGAAACTTACGCCCATGCAAAACCTGCTGATTAGAATGTCCTGTGTAGACTGTATTTTCAGCCAGCAACTCTCAGGAAATGAAACTGATCAAATTTCTTCACGGTTTCCATCATCTGTTGTGCAATATAATACAAAACACAGGAAATACAATACTTTTGTGTGAAGATTAAACAAATCATTGTTTTGGCAAGCCTTCTCCCCTTATATCCTAGTCTACCTCAGACCACAGGTCACATGACTGTTGATCAGGAAACATTATTACCCCCTTGAGACTTGGCTTTTTCACTGCATTGTTTTTGCTTGTCTTAAGAAGCTGCTACGTGTACCCCAAGTCATACCCTATTCCCTATATAGTGCACTACTTTTGACCAGAGCCCTATGGGCCTCAATCAAACGTAATGCACTTTAACGAACAAGGTGTCATTTGGGACCCTGACCTATGTGTTTTGTTTCAACAAGTTCTGACTGCAGTTTATTTATTCCAAAGTGATATTGGCAGTAGATTTTCATTTAATCACACAGAATCACCGACCGGGAAGAGGAGGGGTTGCATCTTGACTTAAAATATTCAGTTGACGACCTTATTGCCACGAGGCAGAGACACACTGCACTAGCAATTGCTTGGCAGCCAGATTGTGACTTTTAATTTAAAAAACTGCAAGTAAACAGAGAGGGCTGTCTAATGAAATGATGGACTCAGTAGGAGCTAGAGGGTGAACAAACTGGCTGAACCGAGAAACAAAGAGGGAGTGATGGTGCTGTATTTCAACACGTGTGCATCCCAAATGGCATCCCATTCCCTGTATAGTGAACTACTGGTCAAAAGTAGTGCACATAGTGAATATGAAGCCTTTTCAAATGCATCCAGTCTCCCATAGTACTTTAAACCTGACTTGAGCATGTAGCATAATCTATCTTGTTTTAATAATGTTCAACAAATGTTCAGCAATAATGTTCAGCAACCTGTTTTAAACAAAGGATACATACCATGGAAAAACCATAGGATGGACATAACATTAGATGGACATAACATTAGTTGAAATATCATTAGATTAAATAACATTAGGTGGACATAACATTAGTTGGAAATAACATTATATGAAATAACATTATATGAAATAACATTAGGTGGACATAACATTAGATGGAAATAACATTAGATGAAATAACATTAGCTGGACATAACATTAGCTGGACATAACATTCGTTGAAATAACATTAGATTAAATAACATTAGGTGGACATAACATTAGATGGACATAACATTAGATGGAAATAACATTAGATGGACATAACATTAGATGGACATAACATTAGATGGACATAACATTAGATGGACATAACATTAGATGGACATAACATTAGATGGACATAACATTAGATGGACATAACATTAGATGGACATAACATTAGATGGACATAACATTAGATGGACATAACATTAGATGGACATAACATTAGACATGCCATGATTTCCTAGATATGTTTCTCCACTGGCTATATTGGCTCAAAGAGTAATATATACTGTATATGTATATATATATATATGCATTATATTTATATATTGTTACAATTTCAAAGCCAAGACACACCAACATAAATGTGAGAGCATTGAGACTGTGATAGAGAAAGTCATACTCTACAGATTAAATGTCTTTCAGCTTAATCTATTTCCCCCCTATGCTCTATATACCCGTGGTAAACAACTGTCCACATTCTTTCACCAGTATTCCCAAGGATATGTCAGGCTATTGTATCGCTGCACTTATTGTGTGATATTTCTTCAGCAGATGTGTTACATTGGCATTATTGGGCAACTGTCAACAAATAGAGGTCTCTGAAACAGATCATTTTGAAAATAAAACTTTTGAAAGTTGATGGAAGTGTTCTCAGACTAAGATTATAATGTAGGTAACTGCCAAAATAAAGGAAACCCCAACATGAAGTGTCTTAATAGTGCGTTGGGTCACCACGAGCCAGAACAGCTTCAATGCACCTCGGCATAGATTCTACTAGTGTCTGGAACTCTATTGGAGGGATGTGACATCATTCTTCCACGAGATATTCCGTTATTTGATGTTTTGTTGATGGTGGTGGAAAACGCTGTCTCAGGCGCCGCTCCAGAGTCTCCCGTAAGTGTTCAATTGGGTTGAGATCTGGTGACTGAGACGGCCATGGCATGTGGCTGACATCCTTTCCCTGCTGATCAATTCCTTCAGTGACCACTTGTGCCCCTTGAATGGGGATAGTGTTATGCTATGGGGACATAGCCATGATGGCCAAGATAATGGCCTGCCCAGCGTTTTTATAGATGACCCTAAGCATGCTAATTGCTTAATGAACTCAGGATGCACACCTGTGTTGAAGCACCTGCTCTCAATATACTTTGTATCGCTCATTTACTCAAGAGTTTCCATTATTTTGTCAGTTACCTACATGTATCTCATATTTATGTAGATGTCCAACTCATTTGTTGAATTTCTGAAACTTTTTAAATGTGATATTTACTTTTACTTTATTCTGAGACTGGAATCCTTCCCCTCCTACATTAGTTTATGGGACAACAGTAAACAGACTGGAATCCTTCCCCTCCTATATTAGTTTATGGGACAACGGTAAACAGACTGGAATCCTTCCCCTCCTATATTAGTTTATGGGACAACAGTAAACAGACTGGAATCCTTCCCCTCCTATATTAGTTTATGGGACAACAGTAAACAGACTGGAATCCTTCCCCTCCTATATTAGTTTATGGGACAACGGTAAACAGACTGGATTCCTTCCCCTCCTACATTAGTTTATGGGACAACGGAAAACAGATATATTGTCAGCTTCTAGACTAGCGTCCTGTCCAGGGAGTGTACTTGTACATCAAGCTGCCTCATGCTACAGAAACAGGAGATGGGCTCCTGCCCTATGAGCTTTTCTGGCTTGGGACACTTACTTACTCTACTATTGCCAGTTGGAAATGTAGAAACAGTAGACTTTACTTCTCATACTTCCTGCCCCTAGCTCTCTGATCGTTAACCAATCAGAGCTAGGACATAAAACATGAAAAGCAGGTTTTCACCACACAGTTATGAATTCAACCATAGGTTGGCACCCTATTACCTAGTGTACTACTGTGGGCCCTAGTGAAAAAGAAAAGCACTATATAGGGAATAGGGTGCCATTTGATACGCAAAAGCATAGGAGGAACAGTCTGGTTCCATCAAAGACATCAGGATCAGCACCAATCACTGTCATAAAACAGAGATTCATTTAGGTGTGGGACTGACCTCCGTGACAGAAAAACATTTCTGTTCAATTGAGTTGATTTGTTGTTGGAATTAAGGAACCGTATTAGATACCAGTACAGCTGCAATGGAGTCCTATATCAATGTTTGATACAGATTTGAAAGTGTTGTAATTTATGTTGATTGGATGATAATGGTGATGACGACAGCAGGGATTATGTAACATTCTCTGATGTTGTGTCTTAGATTCCTGAAATCCATCGTGTTCCGCGTGATTCTTATTGAGTTTTTATGTTCCTTTCTGCTTTGATCATTAAATGTCAATCTCCCCAGCTGTGGTGAAGCAGAAATAGTCAATATCACCTTGTATACCATGTGACGTCTAAACTGGGATTCACAGACAGGCTGCCTGCCTGCACCAGATGCATTGGTCCTCTCCAAGGGATGGTTCATAATTTTTATTTTATTTAACTATGCAAGTCAGTTAAGAGTATATTCTTATTTACAATGACAGCCTACCTAGAAACACTGGATTAACTGCCTTGTTCAGAGGCAGAAAGACAGATGTTTACCTTGTCAGTTCAGGGATTCGATCCAGTAACCTTTCGGTTACTGGCCCAATACTCCAAACACTAGGCTACCTGCCGCCTCATAACCTAAAGCAGAGGTGCTGAGGCAGAAAGAGAACAAGCTTTCTGATTGCTTTGAAAATAATGGCATTTAGAGCGGTGCACCATAACACACAATACAATATGAAATCCCTTCTCTGGAGTTTCATCATCAGACGCGTGCTTAATTATACTATTATATAGAAAGATTGTGTGAGATGGAATGATTATTACTTCATTTAAGATATTTTTAATTAGCTTATTCAAATTATTGTATTATTTGAAAAGGTTGTAATGCAAATAGCAAAACATAGCTGCAAAATATGATTATGAAAAGATATGGAAAAACAAATGAGTTGTCACTAGGTCTCATGGGATTTGGGTTGAGCACTGAGCAGCAGGCTGCATGCCCATTAGACCACATTATTAATTAGTACCAGTAATGACTACATTCTAATGGATCTGATGGTGGTAATAGTGTTGTAGGGTAATGATAGTGGTAATTGTGTTTTATTGTAATGATGGTGGTAATAGTGTTGTATTTTAATGATGGTGGTAATAATGATGTAGGGTAATGATAGTGGTAATTGTGTTTTATTGTAATGATGGTGGTAATAGTGTTGTATTTTAATGATGGTGGTAATAATGATGTAAGGTAACGATGGTGGTGACATTGCTGTAGGGTAATGATGGTGCTAAATAGTACTGTAGGGTAATGATGGTGGTAATATTGCTGTAGGGTAATGATGGTGGTAATAGTGTTGTAGGGTAATGTTGGTGGTAATAGTGCTGTAAGGTAATGATGGTGGTAATAGTGTTGTAGGGTAATGTTGGTGGTAATAGTGTTGTAGGGTAATGTTGGTGGTAATAGTGTTGTAGGGTAATGATGGTGGTAATAGTGGTGTAGGGTAATGATGGTGGTAATAGTTTTGTAGGGTAATGATGGTGGTAATAGTGTTGTAGGGTAATGATGGTGCTAAATAGTACTGTAGGGTAATGATGGTGGTAATATTGCTGTAGGGTAATGATGGTGGTAATAGTGTTGTAGGGTAATGATGGTGGTAATAGTGGTGTAGGGTAATGATGGTGGTAATAGTGTTGTAAGGTAATGATGGTGGTAATAGTGCTGTAGGGTAATGATGGTGGTAATAGTGCTGTAGGGTAATGATGGTGGTAATAGTGTTGTAGGTATCATGTTTGCGGTTTGACCCAGATGCAGACAGAGTTGAAGAAACAAAATTGTATTCCTAACAACAGGGGCAGGCAAACGACAGGTCAGGGCAGGCAGGGGTCAATAATCCAGAACGGTGGGGTAAGGTACAGAACAGCAGGCAGTCTCAGGGTCAGGGCAGGCAGAAGGGTCAAAACCGGGAAGGACTAGAAAACAGGAGCAGGGAAACATATGCTGGTAGGTTTGACGAACAAAACGAACTGGCAACAGACTATCAGAGAACACAGGTATAAATACTCAGGGGATAATGGGGAAGATGGGCGACACCTGGATGGGGTGGAGACAATCACAAAGATAGGTGAAACAGATCAGGGTGTGACAATATGGGATACATTTATCTGATGGTGGTAATAGTGCTGTAGGGTAATGATGGTGGTAATAGTGTTGTAAAGTAATGATGGTGGTAATATTGCTGTAGGGTAATGAGGGTGGTAATAGTGTTGTAAAGTAATGATGGTGGTAATAGTGATGTAGGGTAATGATGGTGGTAATATTGTTGTAAGGTAATGAGGGTGGTAATAGTGATGTAGGGTAATGATGGTGGTAATATTGCTGTAGGGTAGTGATGGTGGTAATATTGCTGTAGGGTAGTGATGGTGGTAATATTGCTGTAGGGTAATGATGGTGGTAATAGTGCTGTAGGGTAGTGATGGTGGTAATATTGCTGTAGGGTAATGATGGTGGTAATAGTGCTGTAGGGTAATGATGGTGGTAATATTGCCGTAGGGTAATGATGGTGGTAATAGTGCTGTAGGGTAATGATGGTGGTAATAGTGTTGTATTATAATGATGGTGGTAATAGTGCTGTAGGGTAGTGATGGTGGTAATATTGCTGTAGAGTAATGATGGTGGTAATATTGCTGTAGGGTAATGATGGTGGTAATAGTGCTGTAGGGTAGTGATGGTGGTAATATTGCTGTAGGGTAATGATGGTGGTAATAGTGCTGTAGGGTAATGATGGTGGTAATATTGCCGTAGGGTAATGATGGTGGTAATAGTGCTGTAGGGTAATGATGGTGGTAATAGTGTTGTATTATAATGATGGTGGTAATATTGCTGTAGAGTAATGATGGTGGTAATATTGCTGTAGGGTAATGATGGTGGTAATAGTGCTGTAGGGTAGTGATGGTGGTAATATTGCTGTAGGGTAATGATGGTGGTAATAGTGCTGTAGGGTAATGATGGTGGTAATATTGCCGTAGGGTAATGATGGTGGTAATAGTGCTGTAGGGTAATGATGGTGGTAATAGTGTTGTATTATAATGATGGTGGTAATAGTGCTGTAGGGTAGTGATGGTGGTAATATTGCTGTAGAGTAATGATGGTGGTAATATTGCCGTAGGGTAATGATGGTGGTAATAGTGCTGTAGGGTAATGATGGTGGTAATATTGCCGTAGGGTAATGATGGTGATAAGGGTGCTGTAGGGTAATGATGAACTGATGGTGATAATACTTTTTTGGGGTAATGATGATCTGCTGGTGGTTATCCGCTTTTGGCGCATGAACCGCTAGGGGGAGACCTACGACAACATCCGGTGAAATTGCAGAGCGCGAAATTCAAAATACCAACATTTTAATATTAAACATTCATGAAAATACAAGTGTTATACATCATTTAAAAGCTTAACATATTGTTAATCCAACTACATTGTCAGATTTCAAAAAGGCTTCACGGAAAAAGCATACCATGTGATTATTTGAGGACAGCGCCCCACACCAAAATACTTTTTCAACAAGCACAGGTGTCACAAAAATCACAAATAGCGATTAAATAAATCACTTACTTTTGAAGATCTTCCTCTGTTTGCAATCCCAAGGGTACCAGCTACACAATTAATGGTAGTTTTGTTCGATAAAGTCCTTCTTTATATCCAAAAAAGTCTGTTTTGTTTTCGCCAATGATCTCAGTAATCCACTCGTTCTACATGCATACAAACGAATCCAAAAAGTTACCGGTGAAGTTCGTCCAAACAAGTCAAACGATGTTTCTAATTAATCCTCAGGTACTGTAATATGCAATCTGGGTCCTATCTATTTGTATTTCCCATAGGCTAGCACTGAAATGGCCTTTGACCTCAAAAAAACAAAAGATACGGATGGATTTTCCTTGACTTTTCACCCGCCATATCACTTCTGTTATACTCACAGACATTATTTCAACAGTTTGTTTCAGAGTGTTTTCTATCCAATAATATCAAGTATTTGCATATCCTAGCTTCAGGGCCTGAGTAACAGGCAGTTTACTTTGGGCACGTCAGTCATCAAATCAAATCAAATCAAGTTTATTTTATATAGCCCTTCGTACATCAGCTAATATCTCGAAGTGCTGTACAGAAACCCAGCCTAAAACCCCAAACAGCAAGCAATGCAGGTGTAGAAGCACGGCGGCTAGGAAAAACTCCCTAGAAAGGCCAAAACCTAGGAAGAAACCTAGAGAGGAACCAGGCTATGAGGGGTGACCAGTCCTCTTCTTGCTGTGCCGGGTGGAGATTATAACAGAACATGGCCAAGATGTTCAAATGTTCATAAATGACCAGCATGGTCAAATAATAATCAGGAGTAAATGTCAGTTGGCTTTTCATAGCCGATCATTAAGAGTATCTCTACCGCTCCTGCGGTCTCTACAGAGTTGAAAACAGCAGGTCTGGGACAGGTAGCATGTCCGGTGGACAGGTCAGGGTTCCATAGCCGCAGGCAGAACAGTTGAAACTGGAACAGCAGCAAGGCCAGGTGGACTGGGGACAGCAAGGAGTCATCATGCCTGGTAGTCCTGACGCATGGTCCTAGGGCTCAGGTCCTCAGAGAGAGAGAAAGAAAGAGAGGAGAGAATTAGAGAGAGCATACTTAAATTCACACAGGACACCGGATAAGACAGGAGAAGTACTCCAGATATAACCAACTGACCCTAGCCCCCCGACACATAAACTACTGCAGCATAAATACTGGAGGCTGAGACAGGAGGGGTCAGGAGACACTGTGGCCCCATCCGATGATACCCCCGGACAGGGCCAAACAGGAAGGATATAACCCTACCCACTTTGCCAAAGCAAAGCATTTTGTCATCCAAAATTCAGAACAAAAACCAGTCTCCAAAACAGGTTATAGTTGGCTACCAGGGGTGGCAGGTAGCCTAGTGGTTAGAGCGTTGGACTAGTAACTGAAAGGTTGCAAGATCGAATCCCTGAGCTGACAAAGTAAAAATCTGTTGTTCTTCCCCTGAACAAGGCAGAAGAACCCCCACTGTTCCTATGCCGTTATTGAAAATAAGAATTTGTTCTTAACTGACTTGTCTAATAAAATAAATACAAATTGTGTTGAAGGCTATTATATTCTGCTTTTGGTAATAGTGTTGTAGGGTAATAATGGTGGTACAATTGTTGTAGGGTAATGATGATCTGATGGTGGAAATAGTTCTGTAGGGGAATGATGATCTGCTGTAGATTTATGATTGTCATAAATTATCTCTCCATGGATCCTCCAGGTGTGTGTTTCAAATAACACCCTAATCCCTATAAAGTGCACTAGAGGCCTATGGGCCCTGGTCAAAAGTAGTGCAGTTTTAAGCAAATAGGATGCTTTGGGCTGAGACCATTAATATAATCCTCTGTCTTCGTTTAGCCAACCAGAGCATGTATGAACATCAGCATTGAAAGCCAAATGGTGCAATTCAACTATGACCTGCACTCACCATAAAATTAATCAGAATGACCTTCCTCTGGTAGCTCCCACGCAGTCTGTACCATCGTAAAGAGCCATGCAGCCTGTAGCATCGTAAAGAGTCACGCAGTCTGTTCCATCATAATGAGCCAAGCAACTTTTCCTTCAATCTAATGATAACACGGTGCTGTGCCATACACTGTGATTATCAAGGGAGATTCTCCATCCACCCCTGTGTTGGCTGGCATCACAAACAAAGGAGGGAGTTTTTTTTATTTTAACCTTTATTTAACTAGGCAAGTCAGTTAAGAACAAGTTCTTATTTACAGCATACCAGGAAACACTGGATTAACTGCCTTGTTCAGAGGTAGAACGACAGATCTCTTTACCTTGTCAGCTCAGGGATTCGATCCAGCAACCTTTCAGTTACTGGCCCAACGCTCTAACCACTAGGCTATCTGCTGCCCCATTGTTTAAAGGGAGAGGTAGAGGTCTTGAGGCATATTTCCTCTGGCTGGCACAGTCTGTGTCAGTTTCATGAGGCAGCACTGATGGATCCTCTTGGACAAAGCCACAGACAGATTTTAACCAGCTGACAATAGCGACTGACTATAACACACAGCCTGTTGATGTCTCTTCTGAGGAGCCTGATTGTATGTTCAACAAAGTCAGTACACATCAGAACGTTGTTAGCTAGAGTACTTCTATGAAGCTGCCTCTTCACTCTGGGGCCAGACCTTTAATAAGACTGTCAAAGTGATGAAAAATGACATCTGTACATGTTGTGAATGCTACAGTTTAATGTTAATAATAAGTAACAGAAGTCAAATTATATGATTTCAAATTGCATTTGAGCATACGGTCTATAACAGATGGCTTGTTTAAAATATTTATGAGAAAGATTAAAACGTTATAATACTATTTCTTTAAATGCTTTAAAGTACTGGTTATGTTGCAGAGTACTCGAAGTTTGATCCACCACGTATAAGATGTCAGAGAAAACCAAGTATCTGTTTGAGGGTCACCTCTGGGGAACTGTGGGGTGGGGGGGATCTGGGAAGGAACCAAGACCTGGCGGTTGGGAGCCTGCACCGGTGGCTGATGGATCGCTGGTTCGGATCCCCGTTTTTGACCTTGTGGGAGATCTGTCGACGTCTCCTTGAGCAAGGCTTTGAGCCTGGTGGGTCTCTCTGGATGGGAGTCTGTTAGATGACTAATGTGATATAGACGTTGAGCGGCTTCACTGCAAGTAGATTGTATGTTTTTTTTGCTGGTTTTTTTACCCCTTTTTTCTCCCTAATTTTGTTGTATCCAATTGGTAGTTACAGTCTTGTCTCATCGCTGCAACTCCTGTACGGACTTGGGAGAGGCGAAGGTCGAGAGCCGTGCGTCCTCTGAAGCACGACCCAACCAAGCTACACTGCTTCTTGACCCAATGCCCGCTTAACCCGGAAGCCGCACCAATGTGTCGGAGGAAACGCTGTACACCTGGTGACCGTGTCAGCATGCATGCGCTCTGCCCGCCACAGGTGTCGCTAGAGCGCGATTGGACAAGGACCTCCCGGCCGGCCAAACCCTCCCGTAACCCGGATGACACTGGGACAATTGTGCGCCGCCCCATTGGTCTCCCGGTTGTAGCCGGCTTCGACAGAGCCTGGAATCAAACCAGGATCTCTAGTGGCACAGCCTTAGACCACTGCGCCACTCGGGAGGCCCAAGTAGATTGTATGTTTTATTATTCAATAAAACAAATATATATATATATAATAAAGGCAGCCATTTATATTTATATGCCTTTACTCACCAACTCCATTCAACATTAATAAAGACAAAAAAATATACACACTACCAGTCAAAAGTTTTAGAACACCTACTCATTCAAGGGTTTTTCTTTATTTTTACTATTTTCTACATTGTAGAATAATAGTGAAGACATCAAAACTATGAAATAGCACATATGGAATCATGTAGCAAGCAAAAAAGTGTTAAACAAATCAAATATATTAGAATTTTGATATTCTTCAAATAGCCACCCTTTACCTTGATGATAGCTTTGCACACTCTTGGCATTCTCTCAACCAACTTCACCTATAGTTTTTTTCCAACAGTTTTGAAGGAGTTCCCACATATTCTTAGCAATTGTTGGCTGCTTTTCCTTCACTCTGCAGTCTGATTCATCCCAAACATCTTAATTTGGTTGAGTTTGGGGGATTGTGGAGGCCAGGTCATCTGATGCAGCACTCCACCACTATCATTCTTGGTAGAATAGCCCTTACACAGCCTGGAGGTGTGTTGGGTCATTGTCCTGTTGAAAAACAAATGATAGTCCCACTAAGCCTAAACCAGATGGGATGGTGTATCGCTGAAGAAGGCTGTGGTAGCCATGCTGGTTAAGTGTGCTTGAATTCTAAGTAAATCACAGACAGTGTCACCAGCAAAGCACCTCAACAGCCTAACACCTCCTCCTCCATGCTTCACGCTGGAAAAAAACATATGCGGAGATCATCCGTTCACACACACCACATCTCGGAAAGACACGGCGGTTGGAACCAAAAATGTCAAATTTAGACTCCAGAACAAAGGACATATTTCCACCGGTCTAATCGCCATTGCTTGTGTTTCTTGGCCCAAGCAAGTCTCTTCTTATTATTGGTGTCCTTTGCAGCAATTCGACCATGAAGACCTGATTCACACGTCTCCTCTGAACAGTTGATGTTGAGATTTGTCTGCTACTTGAACTCTGTGAAGCATTTATTTGGAATTCCTGTGGCAGTCCTCTTGAGAGCCAGTTTCATCATAGCGCTTGATGGTTTTTGTGACTGCACAATTTTCCATATTGACTGACCTTCATGTCTTAATGTAATGATGGACTGTTGTTTCTCTTTGCTTATTTGAGCTGTTCTTGCCATAATATGAACTTGCTCTTTCACCAAATAGGGCTATCTTCTGTATACCCCCTTTACCTTGTCACAACACAACTGATTGGCTCAAATGCATTAATAAGGAAAGAAATTCCACAAATTATATTTTTAGAAGGCACGCCTGTAAATTGAAATACGTTCCAGGTATGCCAAGAGTGTGTAAAGCTGTCATCAAGGCAAAGGGTGCCTATTTGAAGAGTCTCAAATCTAAAATATATCTTGGTTTAACACTTTTTTTGTTGCTAAATGATTCCATATGTGTTATTTCATAGTTTTGATGTCTTCACTATTATTCTACAATGTAGAAAATAGTGAAAATAAAGAAAAACCCATGAATGAGAAGGTGTGTCCAAACTTTTTACTGGTACTGTATATATATATATATATATATATATATATATATATATATATATATATATATATATATATATATGTATGTGTGTGTGTTTTCAACCATAGGCAATTGGAATGAGATGATTTAATTTAAAGTAAAGTTTTTCACAATGGTTTACAGATATCATCAGAGAGCAACAGAGTCAGATTTGACCCCCATGACTCAGAGGCAGATAATCACATCTAGTGTTTGTAATCCTTCATACTGCAATTTGGAGTGAAATAAATTGGCACCATGGTCAGAGAGAAGATTGGATCAATACATTTGATCAATTCTGCTTTTGAAAATCTGCTTCTGATGTTGCAAGTGTGCTTGTGTTTATTTGTGCATGTGTGTGTGTGTGTGTGTGTGTGTGTGTGTGTGTGTGTGTGTGTGTGTGTGTGTGTGTGTGTGTGTGTGTGTGTGTGTGTGTGTGTGTGTGTGTGTGTGAGTGTGCACGTGCACGTGCGTTTGTATCCAGCAGTCTCTAGTTGAGAAAAAAGAAAAGTCAACTTTTGTCCTCATTGTTTTTCAGGGAAATCCCTTCAATTAGTTAGGGAAGGGAAGCACATTCTGCGACATCACCTGTTGTAAACATGAAGCAGTGGATTTGCTGCTGTGTCGTGTTTGCCTAATCTTGTTTTAATTGTGGGGGTGGGTGCGGTTATCCTCCTTTTGTAGTTGTTCTTAGTCTAATACAGCTAAATCCATTAGAATTGAACCGTGTGAAAGGCTTTGAGGAATCTCTTTTGTTGAGTAGATGTTGGTACGTAAGTGATAACAAGATTGAGTTGCTTTCATGTTCAACAAGAGAGTTTTGTGATAATCCAGTCGGAGAGTTATGGTAATCTGGTGTGCCATCAGCAGGAAGGAAACCTCTGAGAGATCTGGTTGTCTAGTTGGTTAGCGCAGACATTTGATTCACTCTGGTTGTCTGGTTGGAAAGAGTATATTTAAAGCTTCATCTGACACAAACAGCTCAGTAACTCTTCTGGTTGTGAACATCTTTAAATTGCTTTGAGCATATCCTTCAATTTTGAAGACATTATCCACACACAATTGTCCATTGGCTGGAAACTTTTTGACTATTATCCGCATAGGTCTGCATTATCATACTGCATCATCGGCATACTGGAAATGAAAATATCCTGGAAAGTTGTCAAAATACAAAAGTTTGGTCAAGTAATGTGGCATTCAGTCCATGTACACTGAACCAAGGGAAATCTGATTCCGTCCACCCGTAAGATTGATCCATGTTAGAGTTTGCTTTTCTCTTCTACCGACAGACACTCAGAAATCTCCTGCTATAGGATGGCCCACACCTACCCAGGCCAGAATCCCTTCCACAAGCCTTAGCTGGAATCTTTATGTTACCAAAGCTCTTCCTGTATCCTAATTGGCTTTTGTGATTGTCTTGTTAGATAGCCCAGGCCCCATCCTGGAAATTCCGTCTCAAGTGTGGGCCATTCGTTTTCACTGTGAGTCAGAATCCTTAACAAGATGTCCAGGTCTCCAAGGTGAGAGAGCCTATGATCCTCTGGAGGGCAATCACTTAACACTCTCTCCTTCGGTGTCTTAGAAAGGGCCTGGCTGAGGTCATTACCAGAGGTCAGGGAGCGTGACACACTTAAACACAAATTCATTCTCTACTTCTAGCCAACTAATTAAACATAAGAACAGAATCTTTCTCGGCAACGCTTGAGTAAAGAAAAGTAGCATTGCAGTCGTAATTAGGTGTGCTTTATTCTTACTTCGTTAAGTGGTATATGTATAGAGTTGTAGGTGTAAGAGTTCTCAGCTGGCTATTTTTTGGTTCAGCCTTGCAGACTTACTGTATTACTCAATGTATTTAACATTGAGTCCATGGGGACACTGCTGACATTGCCATGATAATGGTATCAACAGACAGAGAGATCTTATCTTTCTTAATATCCTGTTAAATAAATCTTCCCTTTATTGATTGTGTAAATGACTTGTAAATGCAAAAAGAAGGAGGTATTTCAAAGTAACAAGCAGAGTGATTTTTAATGACACAGATTTGATTCGCTAAAACACCACATAGATTCTGCTAGATCTTTTTATCTGTAACTTAAGACCTTTATCAAGGTAATACATTCAACCAGACACAACTCATCTACATTTGGAATCCAGGCTTCCACACTAATTCCCATTACCTTGGTAATGTCACATTTCTTTTCAGTTAAAACAAGATAAGACAATGAGTTTAGTCATGGGATGTGAAATCAGTTTATCGTGTGGATTTCTATATTTATAGTTTGAGTGTCCTGGTTAGTGGATAGAGAGAAAGTAGCAGAGGGACAACATTGAAACAACGCCAAACAAAGACCACATACTATTACTTGAACTGTGACAACAATGAGACAACAATCACTTACATTGTTATGATGTGCATGTGTGTACATAGCACATACAATTGGTGTAGTATGTAAACACGTGTTGTAAATATTGCCGTGTTGTGCATATCCCTTCAGGTAAGATAACTAAGCCTTGGTAAATGACTTGTAGCATCCAGTGGTGTTCTAGTCTGAATGTATGTCTAGCTCACAAGGCTTTTGACGTGTGACGCTGTATCTGCTGCACTTTGCTGTGACAATTCTGCTGAAATCCATCAACATGCAATAAGTATCCTGTTTCCTTTTTAAACATCGTCTAATATCAGTATAACACATTTTATTGAAAAGCAAATCTTGTTGCCTATTTCAAAAATTGCTGTGAGAGCAAAACTATTGTTGCGCAGCACTGTAGAGATTTATAGAGAAAGCACCGCAGGTAAATAGCTTATATGAAAAGATAGTGCTATAGTGTAACTCTAATAGTGTCGTAACTAATTGGACTGCTTTTTTATTTAACTAGGCAAGTCAGTTACGAACAAATTCTTATTTTCAATGAAAGCCTAGGAACAGTGGGTTAACTGCCTTGTTCAGGGGCAGAACAACATATTTTTACCTTGTCAGCTTGGGGATTCGATCTTGCAACCTTGCAGTTACTAGTCCAATGCTCTAACCACTAGGCTACATGGCTAATAGTAGGCTAATATGATTAGCCACAGTGTGCATGACTAGACAAGTCAAGTCAAGTATACAACATTGTGTTCTAACTGGAGACATGTTATATAAGTAATAGCACATTGGCCGTTCAAGGCAAATACATTTTAGATTTTAATGTTATCATCATATAACAGTCAGAGTTGTCTGTTTACCTCAACTTAGATTTCTGTATATATTTAAGGCAGAATAGTAGCACATTTATGTTACAGGTAAACATCTGTCTCCCCATTCATTGATTGCATATCAATAATGGAAGCAAGGTATTTTTGTATCCAAAAGCAAGGTTTTCTATGACAGAAGGAAAAACTCCATATCACCGCATTTAAACATGACACAGGTGAGACATGTAATCCCGGTACTGTATTTTCAAAATGGTGTTAATAATTCATAGATCAGAATAAGAGATGTCAGAGCTTATTGTTGTCTCGTTCCTGCTACTACTGACTGCTACTACTGTTTTCAGGAAGAGTTGTTTGTGATCATTAACACTTCAGTATGTTTTTGGCTATGGGCTTCTAGCTAGCTGGCAAAGCTCCCCATTCTGTCGTTGGCACACTCTCTCACATCTTGCGTTTTAAATTGTAGGAGGCAGAGAATGGAGCTGTGTGTGGGGCTTGTTTGTTAACGACACAACAGCCTCGTGAGTGCTCGTTGGCAGCCTGCCTAGCCCCTGGAACTGTGGTGGTACAGAGAGAAAGCTGGAAGTGAACCCAATCTTATTTTAAATGTGTGTATTTACTCATTTACCCAGCAGTCATTAGAATTACGCCTATTGCTCTGTGATCTATTCCCCTTAATTGGTTCTAACCGGCTCTGTGTATTTAATTTGCTGACAATAGATGACATGAGGCCTTTTCTCAAATGGTTTTCCAAATGATAGAAGTATGTATTGAATGGCGATTGAAATAACGCATTCAAGTTAAATTTGATGATGTTTCCAAATGTCTACCACCCCCAACCGAGGTGTTAATTGTGCTTTGATTAGACTCATGTTGGCTGTTTCATAATCCTCTGTAGGTCCTAGACCAGGGGTTTCAAACTCATTTTGCCCCCTGGGCTGCATTCAGTCTTTAACAAGGCCTGGAGGGCCACACAGAAAATTGGTTATATTTCCTTGCCGTTACAATGAGCAAAAATGTGTCCTGTATCCATAGTTTTGGGAATTTGATATGCTTCCTGACTGTCTTTCGGTGATCATTAGTCAAGAAACTGTGGGAATGTTGGCCCATTTCTACACAGTTATTATTATTATTATTTTAAAACAAAACCACCCACGGGCCACATTGGACCCTCCCGTGGTCAGGATGTGGCCCGCGGGCAGTATGTTTGACACCCCTGTCCTAAACCAATAGAGATGTGAAAGAAAGAAAAAAACAAAACAAAAACATTTCAGAACGCTGAGGACACGTTCCAGGCAGCCTACATCGCAGATGATCAGATCGTTTAATCATCCTGTTTATTTCTGCTCCTGGAACATATGGAATGCAACCTGACTGTAGATGGAATTCATTCATAGGGCATATTGGTTTTGAGCAGTGTGGCCCCTAACAACATTTATGAGTAATCACTTACAATTAAATTACAACCAGGAAGGGAATAGTCTTAAATGTAGCACATTTGAATGGGGAACTTCATCAATTAATTTGTACAATCCTTTAAGGTGGCTGATTTGCACATATAAACAAAACCAACCAAAGCTGGCTGCTCTGATTGCATCTTTCCCAGTAGGCAAAACTGATTGATGTAAATGATGTCATTTGAACCAGTTTTGTCCACTGGGTTGCTGGGAAACCATGTCAGACTGCTAGTCTCCATTTTCTTCCCGAGAAATGTCTTCATTTCTACCTCAAATTGACCTAAAACTGAGATAGGAACTGAGACATTCTGAGCAATATCTCTTTGGCTTCACAGGCACTCAACTAGACATAAAAGTTGCAACGATTTCCGTGGGGTGTTGCTGGAGACTTTCTGTATAGTGTTCTCTTTCCTCAATATTTTACATCAGGATGAATACTGTCACATAAGCACCGTATCACTATTTGTGATGAAGCTCAGGACTCAGTCAGTATGACTTTATATTATTCTCTAGCGGCTAGCCTTAATAAAAGCTCTTAAGGTAGTCTGAGACAACTGATAACCTCACTTATAAACATTTAATCTGGTGAGAGGATATTACTTTAATGCGATGCCGTGGATTGATGTATTAAGCCATACTCATTTCCTCAATGAATTTTCAGAGTAGTTTCAAGGCGTTTTGACAAGGAAGGCCAGAAAAGCTACAAATTAAGTCCACTTAAAAAATGGAACCCTCTTGTTTCCTTCAGCTTTCTAAAGGGACACAGTGTCAGTACATTGTGCAGTGGATAGAGTCTGTTGCTTTTAAACGGTCCGTAACAGAATGGTCTTTATGCGCAGAGTCATTTCATATTCAGCTTTTAATATTGAGACTATTCAGTGGCTAAATTACTTCGGTGGGAATAATTCACATCTGGCTACTTTAAAGTGTATTATTTCCCTTGATTAAATGTTCAAGCCTGCAGGTTTATTTATTTAACCAGGTTAGTCTCTTTGAGATAAAAAAAAACATATATTTCAATAGAGACCTGGACCAAGACAGCAGTTTCAACATAAACAACGTCAAACAAACAGGCACATGACATCAACCTGCTTAAAATGACATCAATACAACAGGCAGAACGTCAGCCACTAACATGTACGCAACACAACATCAGAATGTAATACGTTATTAAACATCACAGCTAGTTATGCTCTTTCTGATCCCACTCACATACCAAACAACTTACTTAAGGACCACAGTTCCTCCAACAAATTTTTATTTTACTAGGCCAGTCAGTTAAGAACAAATTGTTGTTTACAATGAGAGCCTAGGAACAGCGGGTTAACTGCCTTGTTCAGGGGCAGAACGACATACTTTTACAGTTACTGGCCCAACGCTCTAACCACTAGGCTACCTGCCACCCTATCAATGGCATGCTCTCTTAGAAGTTTGAATATTAGTAGAAGGCGTTGCTAACAGTGGGCGGTGAAACAGTTGTAGGTTGTCAAAGACAATACGTTTGATAGAGAGGTGTAGCCCTTTCCTGCAGTCGACTGACCAGAAGCGCCCTCGATTGTCCTCGTGGGTGGAATGTTATTCATATTTATCATAATTTCCTAATTAATAAACGGTATTTATTTATTTTAAACACAAAACATCTGGTGTTTCTATATCAAACGGTTTTTGTTATATTTCAGTCCTCTGTGATTTATATAAAGTGTAATATTGGGATGCAAACTCAAAATGTAATACATTTCAACTCTATATCTGACATGGTACAGGTGTCTTCTTTTCTTAAGCCCATAACCATGTGTGTGAGGTGTACACTTTTGTTTCAAAGTAGATTTGTTTAAGACTACGCAGAAACACTCTGTGTGACCCTGATTTAGCCCACTGCAGTAACAGGTTTTAATTACCTGATTGCTAGCTTAGAAACAATATGACTTAAAATAGACAGCGTGAACATTAAAGACGTTTACTGTGTTGTACTCCTACACTCCTACTGTGGAGAGGAGAGTTTCAGGCCGTTGCTATGATACTACTGCATGTCCCTGTACTCTTCATTGGAGTCTTCATTCTCTCTCTCTTAGGTCCTTATAAACCATTTAGTAATCATTAGTTAAGTCTTTTATACTTAATATGTCCGAACTCAGAATAACGTGGTGGTTCTCTTTAGGCCAAAGGACCTCAGACCTTGTGTATTCCAGAATGAGATAGTCAAATTGGTGTGTTCCATAGTGTCTAGCACTGTTTTTGGGTGGTTTAGGCCCCATCTCTCTCTCTCTCTCGCTCTCTCTCTCTCTCTCGCTCTCTCGCTCTCTCTCTCTCATATATTACATGCACACAATAATATGATTATTGCGGATAGTCAGATTAATATAATAGTTTGATTCAAACTTTTACATGCTTGCACAAATGATTATTTCCTTAATCCTGTTTACACGGACACATCAGAAATCTGACGGCACTCTGATAAATGCAGAAAAATCACCAATTAAAAGAAACATTCTACCACCACGTTATTCTGAGTTCGGACATATTAAGTATAAAAGACTTAACTAATGATTACTAAATGGTTTATAAGGACCTATATTAAACATCTTAATGAATGGAGTAATATTAAGTCAACTATGAATACAACTCTCTGTAAATGCTATATTTATTGGACTTATTAAAAAGTACTACCGTTGTTTGTGATGATAACGTTGATTAATACCTGGAATATTATTATTAAAGGGATGCTTCGGGATTTTGTCAATGAAGCCCTTTTTTTTACTTCCCCGGAGTCAGTTTTGCGAGCCAATGCTAACTAGTGTTAGTGCAATGAATGGAGGTCTATGGTATCTACTAGCATGCTACCAGTTACCATAGACTTCCCAGTCATTTTGCAACTTCCTTCAAACTGCACGCATAAACAACATAAAAATGGTATCCACGAGTTCATCTGACTTTGGGGAAGTAGATAATCCTGGGGAAGAAGATCATCCAAAATCCTGATTTGTAAGTCGCTCTGGATAAGAGCGTCTGCTAAATGACTTAAATGTAAATGTAATGTATCCCTTTAATGCCTGATGAGATAATCTTTACCCGGAACCTTATTATTGCCATGAACAGTTCTTTCCCTGGAAGAACAAACATGCTATGGCTTTAACCTAACAAGGAACCCCCCCCCCCCCCCCTGCCCCCCTCCCCACCCACTCACACACACTAATCAGACCTATAACAATTGGGACAGGTTTCCCTGGAAGATACTGACAGTGCCATTAAGTATTTAACAACAATGATGTTTACAGGATAATATATTCTAGGCTAACCTACTTTATTCCCTGCATGCTAATTTCAAAATGTATTTATTGTTACTGTGTGTATGTCGCCGTTGTTTATTTTGAATATTGAACGTGCATTTTGTTTTTGAATATGGCTAGAAATTCATATATGGTATCTCTATTGCTAACATGGATCATCTTGTTAATGTTCAATTTTAGAAATATTTTCACTTAAATTTAAAAAAAAAACTTTCACGTCCTCTTCGCATGGCTGTATCAAATAGATCAAATATTTTCATTGCGGTATCACACATAGATTTAAGGATTTCTTCCCCTTTCCACTTCCACAGATATAGATGTTAAAGATTGATCTTAAACAGAGAGCCAGAGTGTCACATTGCTCACCAATGTAACCTTTCCTTGGTCTCTGAGCAGCGTGATTCTCTCTCGCATGGTGCAAGCTCTAGTACTCCACTTTGTTGGACCACAATACTTGGGGGGCCAAGAGGTTTCTCTGGCCCCGTTGACTGTCAGTGATGCAGTTTAGCTTTTTTGTTTCTCCAAGGCCCTGAGGAGGAAATATATAATTGAGAAATCAGCAGGGGCCCTTCCTCCTCCTCAAAGTCGTTGGCTTACACACTGTGTTCCCACACCAATCATCATCTTAACGGCTTAGCCCTATTTGTACTTGAAGATTGTATGGATGGTGGCGTCTGCTTTTTATCCTCGCAGGGGCTGTGAGGGAAAGTGGAAAACTTTTGGTCTGGTATGGACACAGTATTGATCTATCTGCAGTATTGTCCCATCACACACAGTATTGATCTATCTGCAGTATTGTCCAATCACACACAGTATTGATCTATCTGCAGTATTGTCCCATCACACACAGTATTGATCTATCTGCAGTATTGTCCCATCACACACAGTATTGATCTATTTGCAGTATTGTCCCATCACACACAGTATTGATCTGTTTGCAGTATTGTCCCATCACACACACAGTATTGATCTATCTGCAGTATTGTCCTCCCACACACAGTATTGATCTATCTGCAGTATTGTCCCATCACACACAGTATTGATCTATTTGCAGTATTGTCCCATCACACACAGTATTGATCTATTTGCAGTATTGTCCTCTCACACACAGTATTGATATATTTGCAGTATTGTCCTCTCACACACAGTATTGATATATCTGCAGTATTGTCCCATCACACACAGTATTGATCTATCTGTAGTATTTTTCCCAACACAACCCTGATGATTACAATAATTTGCACTGTGTTTAACTGCATAACCTGTAAAGAACAGACAGGTATCAACATGCATTGAGAAGGATAATACAGTACACACCAGTTAAAATAAATATATTCTGTCAAAGTTTTGCTGCTTCCAAATGTTGATGTTGAGTGTTGACATTAATATGAAGGGTATTGATGCAATTAAAAAAATATATATATATTTGCATATTGTGCACAATTTTATGTTAGTACGATGAATGCTTTTTTTGACATTATGGAATTTCATTTTATTCCGCCCCGGTGGATTGTCAGAAGGTAAAAGCTTTCTGCTCACGATTTTTATGCTGAAATTGTGAAAACCTCAATTGGGTGTAAATAATGAGGAGGAGGAGCAAGCCACAGGAAACATACTTTAATTCAGATAACTAATTACTACTGAACAACGAAATCTATTTTTTTTATGACAACAGGTATGAATAATGATCAGAGAGACAGTTAGTGATGAGGGTGTTGACTACAGTATCACCTATGCGGTGAGCCTTGAGCTAACATGCTGACACAAGATCATCAGAAGGAATCATTTGCAGATTTCCCTTCCCAGGATATCAAGCAAGTGGTCAAGTCATTTAAAGCTGTTGATTTATTGTCAAGCTAAAGGTTCAGTGACGTGGGTAAGCCACGTATGTTGTGAGGTTTATTCATATTTACTTACTCTTGACCATATCACCTCTCCTTTCCTGGTGAAATTAAACCCTGGCTATGGCTCTAAGGCCAGGTGAAAAGGCATAATAATAAAATAGGAATTCTCGACTGGAACCTAACAAAGATTCAAATGCTTTCATAGCATTCCACATTCTTTAATTAAATCAATACATTTGGCAGAGCAGAACGGTTTAGAAAGAGAAGCAGTTGGTTATATAATGTAATAGATTGGAAATGCACTAGACTAGCCCTTTCAAGGCTGTGTGTTTGAAATTGTTGTGAGATAGCAGTTGAAAGCCCTTCAAATTATAATATGCTACTCAGATGGAGGCAAGACTCATTCATCATTGGTTCTGCGATTAGTAAAATGTAATAAATCATCTACTTCTTGATAAAAAAAAAAAAAAAAGTATTTATTCAACTAGGCAAGTCAGTTAAGAACACATTCTTATTTACAATGACGGCCTACCCCGGCCAAACCCAGACGATGCTGGGCCAATTGTGCGCCGCCCTATGGGACTCTCAATCACATCCAGATGTGACGCAGCCTGGATTCAAACCAGGTACTGCAGTGACGCCTCTAGCACTAAGATGCAGTGCTTGAGACCGCTGCGCCACTCGGGATCCCATTCTTAACGAGTGAACATTCAACAGTGTCTGATATCCCGTACAATGGGTACGGAGCCAATATCACACTGTGACATACAGTACTGGCTGTTATCAGCTTTGACTCCTGGCATAGGTTCTAGACAAGATCCTTTAACTGTCTTCTGGAACCATACAAAATCACCCAGAGTTGAAAAACACTATCACATTGCTATTGGGTGAATCTTCCCTTTAAGAGACATGGTTTAGTTTAGAATTATGACTTGCAAAAAAAAATATATATATTTATATTACTGTATTATTTACTTTAATGTTCACCTTGGACGTTTTCCTTTGTGAGATTAAAAGAATAATTTCAAAGCAGTAAATAATCTGCACTGGGACATATCATATTCTCTGACGGTCGGTGAATTATTTATTATAATCTGGCAATGCTGCGGTTGTTTATCATATATTAATGTGCTACATCAGGGAGCCGTTTCTCTCCGTCTGTAGCAGGCAACATGTAGTATCTGCCAGGATTCATGGAGCTGCAGTCACAGGATGTTAATCTGACTGCTTCGGGGCTCAATCACAGGGGCTGTGATCATTCTGTCCCACAGACACCTTGTCGCCACACCACGTATTCCCAATTACGAATGCTAAAGAACAAATGGTTTAACTGAAAAACGTTTTTTTTTTTTTTTAGAAGAGGGAGAATTCTTGAAAAAGTGTTCATTTGAATGTTTTGGGTTTTAAAAAAACAGATTTAAAATGAACTGTGCAACTTCAAAAAGCTACCATGAGCACACATAAAGCCATATTGCCACATATTCACTCTTATAGACTAACTGTTTCATAATGTCCCGTGCTTGCATTTATAAGGTACTAGACCATATCACACTTCATAAGAACATGAGTCAAGGAAAAGGGTTAACAGATTTTATGCAAATGGTTTTGAAAGTCTGATTCACACTCACATTGTTTACTGTTCTTTTTATTCTTCTTCGTTAGTTTTAATTAGTTTTATTTGAGCTCAGTCGTGATGACAAGGAACCTGGTGTCCCTGTCCGTGTGCAGATGAATAACATGAGACCCATAGCGGTGGAGCTCTGTGAATAACTAAGATATTACATTGTTTATTGTGATTTTGAGTTCAGTTGAGGTGACGGTACTTCGTCTTCTCATTTCTAGGCATTTGTTCTCTGTGTGGGCGGAGTGATAATATGTTACCGTGAGGTAGAGGTGGAGCTCTCAGTGTAGATGTTACCATTTGTCTGTAAGTCATCAGAAGGAGAGATTGGCTTCAGGCTCATTAGACAGAACAGCTGGTTGGGTAATGAACAGTGAACAGCATGTCACTAGGTTCACTCAACTTCCCACCAGATGTACAGTATTATTGAGAATGTGACTATGATTGAAAAGGGAAAAAAATAGATGAATGGTGATGCATCATTAGCTAGTAATGGTTAAATCCCTTTGAAAGTAGGGCAGTACTTGTAGCCTATACAAAATAAATGTTAAGTGGCTTTCCCTTACATTTTGTTTACATCTTTTACACTATTGCTTGATAAAAATAAATAAAAAAACATATTAGAAGTTCATACAGAGTATCATACAAAACATTGAAACCACCATCCATTTCACCTAAGCTTTGTCAACCAATCATGGAGGGGAAGAGTTTGAACTATTATTCTAACTAAGTGCCATTTGGAAAGATGATGAAAAAAAATGTATTTCCTAAACTCTTCAGCTTTTTACAATTACTGGTCTTCACACACTAGAAATCCCAGCTGTCACTCGGAGTACTGATTCCGGCTGTAATCCCTCACATCAACTCCTACAGTCCCCCTTTATGATTAGCCAATTGTATCATTATGTTGTCCATCCCATCCATTTTAAACATCCCCGTCACTCACTCCCAAGTGGGTCGACGTTTATTTGGAAGGAAGCAATAGCAACAGCTGAGGTAAATATTACCAAAAAAAACCTTGACAGCAGCAAGATGATATCTAGTACATTGTGAATCCATCAATGCAACCATTATTGTTTAATGTAAGTACATGCATTAACATCTTGTATTCATACTTGACTTGCAGTCTTTTCAACGTTATGATGAAACGTCCTATTGACAGTTGCAAACCCTCGGTAAAGGACTTGCAACACCTATCATTTCCTACTGAACCTTACATCTAATATTACAACTGATATGATGTCCCGTATACTGAACCTTACATCTAATATTACAACTGATATGATGTCCGTTGTACTGTACCTTACATCTAATATTACATGTAATAATCTGTCCGTTGTACTGTACCTTACATCTAATATTACATGTAATAATCTGTCCGTTGTACTGTACCTTACATCTAATATTACATGTAATAATCTGTCCGTTGTACTGTACCTTACATCTAATATTACATGTAATAATCTGTCCATTGTACTGTACCTTACATCTAATATTACATGTAATAGTCTGTCTGTTGCACTGTACCTTACATCTAATATTACATGTAATAGTCTGTCTGTTGTACTGTACCTTACATCTAATATAACATGTAATAAATTGTCCGTTGTACTGTACCTTACATCTAATATTACATGTAATAATCTGTCCGTTGTACTGTACCTTACATCTAATATTACATGTAATAATCTGTCCGTTGTACTGTACCTTACATCTAATATTACATGTAATAATCTGTCCGTTGTACTGTACCTTACATCTAATATTACATGTAATAATCTGTCCATTGTACTGTACCTTACATCTAATATTACATGTAATAGTCTGTCTGTTGTACTGTACCTTACATCTAATATTACATGTAATAGTCTGTCTGTTGTACTGTACCTTACATCTAATATTACATGTAATAATCTGTCCGTTGGACTGTACCTTACATCTAATATTACATGTAATAATCTGTCCGTTGGACTGTACTTTACATACCTCTGTACTATAGTGAAGTGAGCAGGTGACTTCTGAAGGCTCTATTTGTAGATGTGATTGGGATCAAAATGATATATATATATTTTTTTTAAGTAAGATCAAAATGTCTGAAAGTTAACATCCATCCATTGTGACACGTTGTGTCTGCTGTTTTACAATGATTACATCATTACTGTAACGGCAGCCTTCCTCCTCTTCGTCTGAAGAGGAGGTGTAGCAGGGATCGGACCAAGACGCAGCGTAGTTTGTGCTCAACATATTTAATTAAGACGAATAAACGTGAACATTTACAAATACAAAATACAAAATTCTCTGATTGAGAACCATATTAGGCCAAACATAGAAACAGACAAACTAGACACACAACATAGAATGCCCATCCAGCTCACGTCCTGACTAACACTAAAACAAGTAAAACAAACAAGAACTATGGTCAGAACGTGACAATTACTTACATACAGTATACACTGAGTGTACTAAACATTAGGAACTCCTTCCTGAAATTGAGTTGCAACCCCCCCCCCCCCCCCCCCCGCTTTCAGAACAGCCTCAATTCATCAGGGCGTGGACTCTACAAGGTGTCAAAACTGTTCCACAGTGATGCTGGCCCATTTCGACTCCAATGCTTTGCAGTTCTTGACACAATCCTGGCACCTACTACGATACCCCGTTCAAAAGGCATTTACATATTTTGTCTTGCCTGTTCACCCTCTGAATGTCACACATACACAATCCATGTCTCAATTGTCTCAAGGCTTAAAAATCCTTCTTTAACCTGGCTCCTCCCCTTCATCTACATCTACACTGACTGAAGTGGATTTAATAAGGGATCATAGCTTTCACCTGGATTCACCTGGTCAGTCTATGTCATGGAAAGAGCACATGTCATGTTTTTGTACACTCAGTGTATATTCTCCACACAGTGTCTATACTCTATTTGTCCCAAAAAATTAAGGGAATGTTGATATTGTGACATCTTGAAGCACTGTGTGACACCCACAGAAGTCCATATGTTAACTGGTCTCTGTCAGGAATAGCGTCTGTGTGTGGTTGGCCCTGGCAGGTACAAATATCTACACTAACCTTTCTGAGCGGCCGCATCCCTCGGGTCCGCCATTGAAATTATAATTAACTTGTGAGGAAATGTGGGCATTTTTCTATTAGAAGAGACATCTTGTCAATTTCAATCCTGGCGGAGATAGTCACAGCACTTCCTGTTGGGAAAAAGGTCAATTGCTGAGTGTAATGAGTGATTGACTCAAGGCAGAACAGTTCACACTGTGTTCTGATCAAGTACCAAAATGGGATTTATTTCCATATCATTTTCCCTCTCATTTATAATTTGGTATAGAAAATCAGGCCCTGATTGAAGTGCCCGCCGTTAGGGCCAATCCTGGAGGAGAAAAGTAATTGAGCTTAAATAGAAGGGTGACACGAACATAGATGTGCGTTTTCCTGAGCCAGCTAGGGACTAGGGACAGACATGGACTAATACTGCCAAGACGGAGCAGAACTCTCACTTAGTCCTGCAGTATGGTGCCCATTTTAGGAAAGCCGAAGTGTGGTGCCCATTTTAGGGAAGCTACACTTTGGAAATAGTTGTATTCTTTTTTTTTTTTTCCTGAAACTACAACTCATCAATGAACAATACAAGGTAAAGTAGTCAGCCACACCCACAAATCATTCATGTTTTCCAACGTAAAGTCATGCTGTGGATGTTTAACTATGTTTTTCTCTGTGTTTAGAATATTTAGTATTGGTACGACATGATATATGATATTCCGATAGTTGAACAAGTAAAGTAATTCAGAAGAAAGTAAAGAGATGAATAATGTAAAAGGCTGGTGAGATTGTTATAGGGACTCAGTAGTGTTAGCCTGGTAGTCTGGAGGATTGAATATTTATAGAAGTTGTATGACTAACGACTGGGACAGTAGAATACACACAAAGTTTGATGATAGCTTGTGGGCATATGATATTTTTTGTTTATATTATTGCATGACACATACACGCACACACACACACACACACACACACACACACACACACACACACACACACACACACACACACACACACACACACACACACACACACACACACACACACACACACACACACACACACACACACACACACACACACACACACACACACACACACACACACACACACAGACAAGTATGATGTTATGACAAACCTTTGTGGCTTGTAAATCTACTAATGGAGCACATACAAAAATAATCCTGTCGAGGGCAGCAACTCTGTTTCTTTTACACTATTTAGTAGCCAATGTCCAAAATAGTTGGATGTTGGATGTTGCCTTGATAGAATGAGGAATCTCCAATCCAAACCTCCTTTGGGATTAATCAGAGGTTGTTTGAAGTTCTCGTATTAGTTTAGATGTTTTTATTGTATTTGGAGTATCTTTGGGACGACCAGTGGGTTTGTTTGTTTGTACCAGTGCTGTAACTCTTTAGTGAATGAAGCAGAATTTTTAGGGATCTGCGTGATTGTAAATCATGCAGCACCTTGTGTCACGATCGCAGATTTTTAGAGAAACAGCAAATGTCGGTACGTATAAGTGTCACATATCGGCTGAAAGCTTAAATTCTTGTTAATATAACTGCACTGTCCAATTTACAGTAGCTATTACTGCAAAACAATGCCATGCTATTGTTTGAGGAGAGCTCCTAACAACAAAACACTTTTTTTCACCGCGATAGATTTGATAAATTCACCTCTGAAGGTGAAATGTGTACTTACATTCTGAAATCTTGCTCTGATTTGTCATCCAAAGGGTCCCAGAGATAACACGAAGTGTCGTTTTGTCAGATAAAATCCTTTTTCATATCCCAAATGATTTTCTATTTCCACTCGTTAAATTTGCAAATAAAGGAATCTGTGAAATCAGAATTCAAGGTCCAATTAAAGGAGAAGGTTCCAGAAATAAGTCTAAATCCTATCAGAATCCAAATGTTTTTTCTGTGTTTGCAAACAGCTTTCTGATGGATAAAACGCAAGCAAGGGTTTCAATTGGCTGAAATCATTCCAAAATGGACACACACACACACTACAGCTCTCGTTCTACCGACGCATGCGGATGTGAAATGAATCCTTAGATGATCCGGTGCTTTTTCAATGACAAGATATGCAAACAAATTCCATCATGTTCATGTCTACAACACTGTAAAAAACAATGTAGTTGTTTCAACTAATTATTATTGTACTTCAAGGTAAATCTCAGCTCTGTTAAAAGTACACTCATAAAAAAATTGTATTTATGATTTAATAAGGAGTAACATTAAACAGAGTGACATGCCCCACCAACATTAGACAATTATACAGAAAATAACAAACATTTGCAGAAATAAATCAATGAAATCAATGATGAGAGAAACGTCAGATTAACTGACAATTGTCACGTTGATGTGGTGGCGTAGCAGGAAGACCGGAAGGCCATCCTCCAAGAGATTGTGAGTTCAAATCCCAGTTGAGGACATGTTGAATATTATTTGCTGTATAAATTAGCAGTCATAATGTATGTCAAATATACAAGTTGATAAAAATGTATTTTATATGCAGTGTTTATGTTTGTAACCAATTGCACAGCCTTTTTTTATGTTAGGATGCCCAAATATTAATTTATAGTTAAAGGAACATAAGAGGCAAGTTGAGGAAACAAATAATTTTACATTTACAGGATTTTTGACTGTCTTTTCAAGTTGGAGCTAAATTTGGGCCATTTCTTTTTTTTTTTTTTCAGGTTAAACTTGGACAGAAAGCGGCTGTGGAACAAGTTACAAAATAATAATTACACTGAACAAAAATATAAACACAACATGCAACAATTTCAAAGATTTTACTAACTTACAGTTCATACAAGGAAATAAGTCAAATGAAATCAATGAATTATGCACTAATCTATGGATTTCACATGAATGGGAATACAGATATGCATCTGTTGGCCACAGATACCTTAAAAATAGGTAGGGTAACCAGTCAGTATTTGCTGTGACCACCATTTGACTCAAGTAGCTTATTCGCATAGAGTTGATCAGGCTGTTGATTGTGGCATGTGGAATGTTGTCCTACACGTCTTCAATGGCTGTACGAAGTTGCTGGATATTGACGGGAAATGGAACACAGTGTCGTACATATCGATCCAGAGCAATCCCAAACAAACGTTGATAGAGACTCAAAAGGTGACATGTCTGGTGAATACGCAGGGCATGGAAGAACCGGTACATTTTCAGCTTCCAGGAATTGTGTACAGATCCTTGAGACGGGGCAGTGCATTATCATGTTGAAACATGAGGTGATGGCAGCGAATGAATGGCACAGCAATGGGCCTCGGGATCTCATCATAGAATCTCTGTACATTCAAATTGCTGTTCATAATGTTGACGTCAGCAAACTGCTCGCCCACAAGACACCATGGCTGCCATGTGCCCGGTACAGTTGAAACCTGTTGCACTCTCCCTCAAAACTTGAGACATCTATGGCATTGAGTTGTGTGATATAACTGCACATTTTAGAGTAGCCTTTTATTGTCCCCAGCACAAGGTGCACCTATGTAACAATCATGCTGTTTAATCAGTTTCTTGATATGCCACACCTGTCAAAAGGATGGATTTATCTTGACAAAGGATAAATGCTCACTAACAGAGATTTAAACAAATTTGTGCACAACATTTGAGAGAAATAAGCTTTTTGTGCGTATGGAACATTTCTGGTATCTTTTATTTCACCTCATGTGACATGGAACCATCACTTTACATGTTGTGTTTTTATTTTTGTTCAGTACATTAAAACACTAAGATGGCACATTTCTAAGGCTTTACATTAAAATGCAAATTTGTCCATCCTGAATATAATCTATAATTAACTATCATAATTGAAATACGAGATCCAGAGTTTATTTATTTTTTCTTCCATACGAGATCCAGAGTTTATTTATTTAGTCTTCCATGGAGACTAACCTACTTCATATTTAAGATCAAGCGCTAGCAGGACTAGGAGTCCAGTTCAGATCGTACGCAGTTTTTCCAGATACTGCATACACTAACTACAGGTTGTGTGGTGGGCGGAGTCTGTACACTAGAACAGACTGCTGAACTGTTACTTAGGCAACAGGCCTCCTGAAATCAGAAGAATTTACAAGGAAGAAAAAGAAAAGTGAACATAAAACAACTATAATTCCATTCCCTCTGTCTCTGATCGTGATAGGACACATTGTCTTAATAGCGTATAACATTATCAAACATTTAACAATTAGACTCTCCATAATGGCAGGTCTCGCAACTGACAATTATAATTGACCTTTACAGTGCATTCGGAAAATGTTCAGACCGCTTGATTCCTCACCAATCTACACACAATACCCCATAATGACAAAGCTAAAACAGTTTTTTTGATATTTTAGCAAAAAAAAAAAAAGCATTTCTATAAGTATTCAGACCCTTTGCTATGAGACTCGAAATTGACCTCAGGTGCATCCTGTTTCCATTGATCATCCTTGAGATGTTTCAACAACTGATTGGAGTCCACCTGTGGTAAATTGAATTGATTGGACATGATTCGGAAAGGCACACACCTGTCTATATAAGATCCCACAGTTGGTAGTGCATGTCAGAGCAAATACCAAGCCATGAGGTCAAAGGAATTGTTTGTAGAGCTCCAAGACAGGATTGTGTCGAGGAAGAAGTTTGGAACCACCAAGACTTTTCCTATAGCTGGCCGCCCGGCCAAACTGAGCAATCGGGGGAGAAGGGTCTTGGTCAGGGTGACGACTCTGACAGAGCTCTAGAGTTCCTCTGTGGAGATGGGAGAAACTTCCAGAAGGACAACCATCTCTGCAGCACTCCACCAATCAGGCCTTTATGGTAGATTGGCCAGACGGAAGCCACTTCTCAGTAAAAGGCACGTGACAGTTAGCTGGGAGTTTGTCAAAAGGCTCTCAGACTATGAGAAACAAGATTCTCTGGTCTGATTAAACAAATATTGAACTCTTTGGCCTGAATGCCAAGCATCACGCCTGGAGGAAACCTGGCACCATCCCTACGGTGAAGCACGGTGGTAGTGTCATTCTGTGGGGATGTTTTTCAGGGGCAGGGACTGGGAAACTAGTCAGGATTGAGGCAAAGATGAATGGAGCAAAGTACAGAGAGATCCTTGATGATAACCTGCTCTAGAGCGTTCAGGACCTCAGACTGGGGCGAAGGTTCACCTTCCAACAGGACAACAACCCTAAACACACAGCCAAGACAACGCAGGAGTGCGTTCGGGAGAAGATCGGGAGAAGTTCTTGAGTGGCCCAGCAAGAGCCCGGACTTCAACCCAATCGAACATCTCTAGAGAGACCTGAAAATAGCTGTGCAGTAACGCTCCCCGTCCAACCTGACAGAGCTTGAGTGGATCTGCAGAGAAGAATGGGAGAAACTCTCCAAACACAGGTGTGCCAAACTTGTAGCCTCATACCTAATAAATCTCAATGCTGTAAACGCTGCCAAAGGTTCTTCAACAAAATACAGAGTAAAGGGGCTGAATACTTATGTAAATGTGATATTTAAGATTTTTGTTTGTAATAAATTAGCAAAAATGTATAAAAACCTGCTTTTGCTTTGCCATTATGTGGTATATGTGTATAGATTGATGAGGACAATTGAATTAATTTTAGAATAAGTCTGTAACATAACAAAAAAGGGGAAAATGTAAAATGTTCTGAATACTTTCCCAATGTATTGTATATCATAGTAGCACCACTGATTTAGCAGAACAGGTTATTCTGTATCAACGCTCCGTTCATATCCGCATCATGCTTGGGCGAATGCAAAGTTTTCAACTGTATCCCAATCGCCACCCTTTTGCTTACATAGTGCACTACTTCTGTTCAGAGCCCTTTTAGCCAATGTCAAAAGTAGTGCACCATATAGGGAATAGGTTGTCATTTGGGACAAATGCATGTGTCGCTAAGCAGTGTCCGTCAGCGTCCACTGCCATTATATTAATACCATGTTATTATGATGATGTCTGTTTATGTATCGGACGTCATGACGAGCAATGGTTTTTGTGTTTTATTCATGCACTAAGGACACTTTACCTGACTGAATGGCAGGGTAAATATAAACACAGCCTGTCATAAAGTTTCAAGCGGAGTTCAAACACCCTTCAAGCGTAGTTCTCACCCTTGACTCTGACACCAACTCCTTGTGACTTTGAGGATGTCCTAACGTAACGGATGTGAAATGGCTAGCTAGTTAGCGGTGGTGCGCGCTAATGGCCTTTCAATCGGTGACGTCACTCGCTCTGAGACCTTGAAGTAGTGGTTTCCCTTTGCTCTGCAAGGGCCGCGGCTTTTTGTGGAGCGATGGGTAACGATGCTTCGTGGGTGACTGTTGTTGATGTGTGCAGAGGGTCCCTGGTTCGCGCCCGGGTCGGGGCGAGGGGACGGACTAAAGTTAAACTGTCACACTAATATGGACACTGTATGCCTGGTCTCTCTTGAACCTGAGGTGAAAAGGGGCATACCGAAGGGAAAGTATCACTTGGTGATGTTCAACAGCACTGACCCCCCCAGTTGGATTTAATCTAAAGCATAAAAAATACCACAGAAACCTTGATAACATTAAAACAAAATGAAGGATGGACAGGGAATATAACACAAGCCCTCCTCATGTCTTAGTGTAATATTCTAGTGGCAACTTGACTTTTTACCAAGAGATGTTGCTCCATCTCCAGATCCTATTTTAATGCCAGTAAGTTTTCTTTACTTCTCAGGAAATGCCATATCTAATCCCTGACACCTGAGATCTCACCTGAAACTCGGAGCTGTACAATGCTGCCACACAAATGCATGATGTCTAAACTACACAGTGGAGAGCTGTTCAATACTGCCACACAAACGCATGATGTCTAAACTACACAGTGGAGAGCTGTTCAATACTGCCACACAAACGCATGATGTCTAAACTACACAGTGGAGAGCTGTTCAATACTGCCACACAAACACATGATGTCTAAACTACACAGTGGAGAGCTGTTCAATACCTCCACACAAACACATGATGTCTAAACTACACAGTGGAGAGCTGTTCAATACCTCCACACAAACACATGATGTCTAAACTACACAGTGGAGAGCTGTTCAATACTGCAACACAAACGCATGATGTCTAAACTACACAGTGGAGAGCTGTTCAATACCTCCACACAAACACATGATGTCTAAACTACACAGTGGAGAGCTGTTCAATACTGCCACACAAACACATGATGTCTAAACTACACAGTGGAGAGCTGTTCAATACCTCCACACAAACACATGATGTCTAAACTACACAGTGGAGAGCTGTTCAATACCTCCACACAAACACATGATGTCTAAACTACACAGTGGAGAGCTGTTCAATACCTCCACACAAACACATGATGTCTAAACTACACAGTGGAGAGCTGTTCAATACTGCCACACAAACACATGATGTCTAAACTACACAGTGGAGAGCTGTTCAATACTGCCACACAAACACATGATGTCTAAACTACACAGTGGAGAGCTGTTCAATACCTCCACACAAACGCATGATGTCTAAACTACACAGTGGAGAGCTGTTCAATACTGCCACACAAACGCATGATGTCTAAACTACACAGTGGAGAGCTGTTCAATACCTCCACACAAACACATGATGTCTAAACTACACAGTGGAGAGCTGTTCAATACTGCCACACAAACACATGATGTCTAAACTACACAGTGGAGAGCTGTTCAATACTGCCACACAAACGCATGATGTCTAAACTACACAGTGGAGAGCTGTTCAATACCTCCACACAAACACATGATGTCTAAACTACACAGTGGAGAGCTGTTCAATACTGCCACACAAACACATGATGTCTAAACTACACAGTGGAGAGCTGTTCAATACTGCCACACAAACACATGATGTCTAAACTACACAGTGGAGAGCTGTTCAATACTGCCACACAAACGCATGATGTCTAAACTACACAGTGGAGAGCTGTTCAATACCTCCACACAAACGCATGATGTCTAAACTACACAGTGGAGAGCTGTTCAATACCTCCACACAAACACATGATGTCTAAACTACACAGTGGAGAGCTGTTCAATACCTCCACACAAACGCATGATGTCTAAACTACACAGTGGAGAGCTGTTCAATACCTCCACACAAACACATGATGTCTAAACTACACAGTGGAGAGCTGTTCAATACTGCCACACAAACACATGATGTCTAAACTACACAGTGGAGAGCTGTTCAATACTGCCACACAAACGCATGATGTCTAAACTACACAGTGGAGAGCTGTTCAATACCTCCACACAAACACATGATGTCTAAACTACACAGTGGAGAGCTGTTCAATACTGCCACACAAACACATGATGTCTAAACTACACAGTGGAGAGCTGTTCAATACCTCCACACAAACGCATGTTAGAATTATCAGTCAGCCTTAAAAATATTAAAATATATATATATTTCTTGGGGGGGGGGGGGGGTTGAGACAATTGAATGGGTATTGTAATCCTTTATGAATAAAATCATTATCATTTTGACAATGAGGTTGTTCAAAGAAAAAAAACATCAACATCAAAAAGTTATATGTTATTTATTGATGTGGTGGTTTTTAAGATTGTCTTAAAATAGGATATTCCATGGTGTTAAATGTGTGTCTAAAAGTGTCTGTAATAGCTAAAATGACCTTAAAATCAATACATTAATGAGCACTAAGAGCCTTGGAAGGCAAGATACATCTTCCTGTTTCCACGGGAACATGCAAATACACTTTGGGTCCCATGAAGTTCAACAACTGTGTTTCTCGACGTGTGAGGTGATTTCTCATGGACTTTGCATGCCATATCAGACACAGGGGCTGTAATGTAATGAAACAAATGAATGACTGCGCCACAAATTGCACTGTATTCCCTATATAGTGCACTACTTTTGACCAGGGCCCACAAGGTACACCCATGGGGCTCTGGTCAAAAGTAGTGCACTATAATGGGAACGAGGGGGTCATTTGGGACACAGGCCCTGATGAGTACAGCCTGGCTACAGCAGGGTAGAGGGAGGATGCAGAGGTACACTTTTGACTTTCCTCCAGGAAGCTTTCTCCTCTGCAGAGCCATCAACAGACTCATATCAGTAAGGGGTCATTAGAGCTGGAATCCAACTGTAGAAAGGGGATTTTTGCAACATTAAATTTAACACTGCCAATTCAGTAAATAATACTCTAGTTACAGCCTTGATCGCCTTACAAAAAAACCACACTTAAGAACTTAATGGCATTTTCCTCAAATACTGGTTTTGGAGATTCGAGGTGCTAAATTAAGGGCTTTGTAAATGAAAGTGCACTGATGGTTAAATTACATGCTCAGAATTTTATCATGTGACACCATCTATCCTTTATGAGATTTGACTGAGATTTGGTGAAAATAATCAGAAAATAACCAGAAAATGTTACATTTGAAAAGTAACAATTGTAAAGTTACATTAAATAGAGTAATAATACCACCATTTTGGGATCATAATCTGCAGTAACTCAATAATGTGTTAACTAAACCACACTTTGTAGTATACATAACGATAAAGGGCCGAAAAAATGACTGAACATATTGACAGATTAATATCAATGAATCACTCAAGGAGACTTGTGTGATTTGACAAAACTTGCAAGAAGCCATCCAATTATTGCTTTGAGAAGAGCTGATGGGAAATGAGAGAATCAATAGATTAATTAATGAATCTCCGATGCATCTCCAGAAAGATGTCATAAGTTTCAAATGAGAACCAAGGTCAATGAGATAATTAATGAGTTTTCAATTTCTGCAATCAACATATTGTCATTTTACTGTTTATTTCCTTCTTATTTTGACACTCATCTGAATCAATACTCTAAAGACAGGCTTCTCTGTCACAATAGGCTAATGAAATATTTACAGAAAAAAAAAAACACCAATCACAAAACACCAACAACGAGTCAGTTCTGAACCCGAGTGTAAAATGTACTTGTAAAATATGTTTTCTAGGATGGAGCATTTTTTGAAGCACGGTGTCTCTGTCTATGAGCTGAACTAGCTGAAGTGGAGTTAACTAGGACACGGCGACCACACAGGTTCAGCAGAGTTCAATAAAGAAAGCTGGACCAGATGTTAATGATTATGGATTAGCAGGGAGGGCGTGGAATGCATCATTACTTGTACCTGAACAGTGTACAACTTCACTCAGGGACCTGTAAGAAATTTAAACCCTAGAATTGAGCATTTGCATAGATGTAACTATTTTCTATTGAACATCCTTCCCAGTCATGATGACTAACAGCTGGCCCACACCTACGCACACACCCACACGCACACACGCACGCATGCGCACGCGCTAGCACACACACACACGCACGCACGCACACACGCATGCATGCACACGCACGCACACACGCACGCACGCACACACGCATGCACACGCACGCACACACGCACGCACACACGCCCACTGTGTATATATATATAAGTTAAGTCCCAAATAGCTCTCTATTCCCCATATAGTTCACAACATTTGCCATGGACCCTAACCCCATGGGCCCTAACCCTGTGGGCCCTAACCCTATGGACCCTAACCCTATGGACCCTAACCCCATGGGCCCTAACCCTATGGACCCTAACCCTATGGACCCTAACCCTATGGACCCTAACCCTATGGACCCTAACCCTATGGACCCTAACCCTATGGACCCTAACCCTATGGGCCCTAACCCTATGGACACTAACCCTATGGACCCTAACCCTATGGACCCTAACCCCATGGACCCTAACCCTATGGACCCTAACCCTATGGACCCTAACCCTATGGACCCTAACCCTATGGACCCTAACCCTATGGACCCATGGACCCTAACTCTATGGACCCTAACCCTATGGGCCCTAACCCTATGGACCCTAACCCTATGGACCCTAACCCTATGGGCCCTAACCCTATGGACCCTAACCCTATGGACCCTAACCCTATGGACCCTAACCCTATGGGCCCTAACCCTATGGACCCTAACCCTATGGGCCCTAACCCTATGGACCCTAACCCTATGGACCCTAACCCTATGGGCCCTAACCCTATGGACCCTAACCCTATGGACCCTAACCCTATGGGCCCTAACCCTATGGACCCTAACCCTATGGACCCTAACCCTATGGGCCCTAACCCTATGGACCCTAACCCTATGGACCCTAACCCTATGGACCCTAACCCTATGGGCCCTAACCCTATGGACCCTAACCCTATGGGACCTAACCCTATGGGCCCTGGTCCAAAGTAGTGCTCCATCAATGATATGGGGTGCCATTTGGGATGCTACCATAGAGTGATACGGTCAGTCTTTGTTAAGGGTAAATGCAGGGTACATTTCCGGTCCATTCACACGACTCACTGGAACTGGACAGTCATGCTCCTGAAACAAGACAATGATGATGAGAATGAGAGACACATTACCTGAATATGGTGAATACATAGATAGATGTATTAGATGGACTAGATTAAAGGATTTTTATTTTTTTTATTTTTAGCTTTATTTAACTAGGCAAGTCAGTTAAGAACAAATTCTTGTTTACAATGACGGTCTACCAAAAGGCAAAAGGTCTCCTTCGTGGATGACAACACGTCAAGGTAGCAACACAACATGACAACAACATGTTAACAAACACAACATGACAACAACATGGTAACAAACACAACATGACAACAACATGGTAACAAACACAACATGGCAGCAGCACAAAACCATGGTACAAACAAATATTGCGCAAAGTCAACAGCACAAGGGTCAATAGGTTAGAGACAACAATGGCAGCCCATTCATTCCTATGGAACCTCCTCAATGGAACATCAGCCCAAAACAATTACATTCCGTGAAAATGTCCATGTGACACACAGTTGTTTTGTCTTTAAAAAAAAAAAATGTACATTTAACCTTTATTTAACTAGGCAAGTCAGTTAAATAACAAATTCTTAACTACAATGACGGCCTACCAGAGAACAGTGGGTTAACTCCCTTGTTCAGGGGCGGAACGATAGATTTTTACCTTGTCAGCTCAGGGATTCGGTTACTGGCCCAACTCTCTAACCACTAGGCTACCTGCACACCTAATGAAGTGCTTTCCACACTCACAGCTGGAACACATGTAACCCCCCCTTATTCAGTGAAAGCCAGTGGTTGTTCAAATAATATTTTTTATTGTCACCAGAAGGGGGTTCTTCACATTTTCACTACAGGGAACTTCTCAATGTTAAATGTGTTGGCATGTGAACAAAATGTCCTAAACAATTGCCGGACTTTGAAGTTTTTTGTCTTTTATGCCAATTTGAAGCTGGGTGGTGTTTAAGACATTAATTATAAAATACTATCAGTTCCACCACCTTGACTCGTATTAATTTTTCCCCTGGTTGCTTTTTATGTTCCTTTTACTCTGCAGCTCTCTCTACCTCTCGAACATTAAGGTTGCATACCAATCATTACATGTGTAATATCTCCCTTGGAGATGAACATGTAGGCTGTGTCTACTGTTGAACCGTAGACACAGGTCAATAGATGTAGTCATCAGATGATCTAGAGGTGGATAGATATAGATTATAATGTTGATATTTGTAGAGTATATGTTGCTGTTAACCTTATTCTTAAAATTGTAAAAATGGACTTTGCAATGATAACACCAGTAGAGCAAATATCACATGGACATAGCTACCACGCGTACCATAGGTAGGTCACATTCATTTTCAAAACAATATATATATATATATATTCAAGTTGACACAGCAAAGTTTATACATTAATGGGAGGAGCATGAGAATTAAAAAAGATAAAATATAAAATTTTCCACAGCTGAGCAACTCATTAAGTAACAAAACAGGTCATTGATTTAACAGCTTTGTCCAGAGATTTTTATGGGACATAAGTGACTCTCATAAGATTTCACTATGGATCATTAAATGAGAGCTGTGGATGATCCCCCAAAACATTTTACTTTCAATAACGTCATCAGGCTTAAGGCCTTTTCCTCTACTCTCCAAAGAGTTGGGTTACCTACCTGGAGCTACAGGTACGTACTGCATATATGGAAATAAAACAGAATGACGTAGGACAAAGCAAAGTTCTGTTACTATTAAGACTTTATTACAAGGTTGTTTTGCATGTCTAAATAAAAAATAAAAAAATGTAACATTTGAAATACTTTAATATACCAATGTAACGTTTAACTATTCGTCAAGTTAGGTTTCTGAACATCATACTTTTGCTTGAAGGATGGATGAGCCTCGTGTTCAAGCCTTTTAAAATTAATTTAATAATACATGAAAATGCTTTTAAACACTTTGCATATCTTAATGGATGACCTTCTGAAGAGAGACAGTCTAAGTGGTATGGAAGTGTTGCTGGATCTTAAAGAGACAGTCTACAGTGGTATGGAAGTGTTGCTGGATCTTAAAGAGACAGTCTAAGTGATATGGAAGTGTTGCTGGATCTTAAAGAGACAGTCTACAGTGGTATGGAAGTGTTGCTGGATCTTAAAGAGACAGACTAAGTGGTATGGAAGTGTTGCTGGATCTTAAAGAGACAGTCTAAGTGGTATGGAGGTGTTGCTGGATCTTAAAGAGACAGTCTAAGTGGTATGGAAGTGTTGCTGGATCTTAAAGAGACAGTCTAAGTGGTATGGAAGTGTTGCTGGATCTTAAAGAGACAGTCTAAGTGGTATGGAAGTGTTGCTGGATCTTAAAGAGACAGTGGAAGTGTTGCTGGATCTTAAAGAGACAGTCTAAGTGGTATGGAAGTGTTGCTGGATCTTAAAGAGACAGTCTAAGTGGTATGGAAGTGTTGCTGGATCTTAAAAAAACAGTCTACAGTGGTATGGAAGTGTTGCTGGATCTTAAAGAGACAGACTAAGTGGTAAAGAAGTGTCGCTGGATTTTAAAGAGACAGACTAAGTGGTAAAGAAGTGTTGCTGGATTTTAAAGAGACAGACTAAGTGGTAAAGATGTGTCGCTGGATTTTAAAGAGACAGACTAAGTGGTAAAGAAGTGTCGCTGGATTTTAAAGAGACAGACTAAAGGGCCGTCCATACCAAGAACTATAACTATAACAATAAAAAAACGCAATCTAATTTAAGTGAACAGGGGCATTCACACTACAACCATAACTACAAAATGAGTAGAGAACGATAACGAGAGGTATAATTACAATCACTTTCAGAGCTATTTGTTGCGTGTACCCTGAGAAGATAAAACTTTGACAACCGATCAAAAATGCATTCTATTGAAGCGTTCTTGGTTCTAGATGCTTGAGGATGCTCGGAGAAGAAGAGAAGGCACAGGGTATGGTAAGCTTAAAGATGCTCGGAGAAGAAGAGAAGGCACAGGGTATGGTAAGGTTGAGGATGCTCGGAGAAGAAGAGAAGGCAGAAGGTACGGTAAGCGTTCCCGGAATAACTGACCATGTGTGAGCATATTATGGGCCACAATAATGATAGGACGACTTGGGAGAGTGATGATCCGTGACAAACAGCGCACGAGAAGGCCATATTTTCCGATGCTAGGCATATCTGTTAATGCTGATACATCCTGACAAAATACACATTGTGACTGGCTTGCTAAAGTGCCTTTCTGGACCTGGCAAACTGTTGAGAAAATAACCATTAATCAGTCCTCGGGCAAGCGTATTATTATTTGGGAATGGAACATGCATTCAATACGCAGGTTTTGTTTTTTTTGCGGTTATTGAAATGGAAGATTCACTGCAGTTTACAGCCTAGACTAGGATTCTTATTAACTCGCAAATAATAATAATACATTAAAAAAAAAAGTCATTATTGCATTGTGTTGTTATAGCCTAGGTATGATCATTGTCTTGTCCCTAAAAAGTATTAGTAGAATCAGGCCTAATGATAGGTTGCATATGCTTCTAACTTAGTCTACACATCTGTAGTCTGTCTTCACGGTTCTCTTTGTGCCATAAAGGTACAGCTATTCCTCTTAGCTCCCGGGAAAAGCTAGACAACAATAGATTGTTGTAAGCCTACACTTAATCCAAGCATTTTATCCACTACTACTACTAGCTAATCGAGGAATGATTCCAGCTTGCTCTTGCTTGCTGAATGTAAAATAGGAGAGAGAGAGAATGTGCGATGGTGTGATCAAAATATACCATATGAGTAGCCTGCTAATGTACCTTTCTGCACCTTGTAAACTGTGGAGAATAGACCCGTTACTGATCAAAAGGTTACATAATCAGAACCTAGGTTGTAGGCAGTTATTTCGGGCATGAAGCATTCAAAACAGGATGTTTGAGTGGTTATCCAAATGAGCCTACATCACTGCAGTTTTACAACCCTAGACAATGATTGTGTCCTCACTTGATAACAATAATACATTCCTCATTGTACTGTGTAGTTGTAGCCCAGGTAGAATCATGTTCCTGTCTTAAAACGTAGACCTAATCAATAGTGGAGCTTTGCGTGTTAGTGACTGCAGAGCGCAGCCTGGAGGAATGCACAAATATGCCATTTCATAATCCGTTAACTTTTTTTTTCTTGCACTTTGACAGGTGAATATTTATAGCCTTACTATTTGGCAAATGAATGGCCAACTATATAGCTGGTATTTATCTTCTTGCTTTGGCTACACATCTCTAGCCTCTCTCTTCCAACTGTTCCCGTGCTCAAATCCAGGGTAATAGCATACCCAAGCCGCACCGCTATTCCTCTTCACATGAAATCCAAGGTCAAGCTATAAACTATGTATTTGTAGATGTTTTTAAGCTAGCCCTAATAGCAATTTTAAATTAGCCTAATAGCCATTTTTAGCTAGCCCTAATAGCCATTTTATGCTAGCCCTAATAGCCATTTTAGCTAGCCCTAATAGCCATTTTTATCTAGCCCTAATAGCTATTTTAAGCTAACATTAATAGCCATTTTAAGCTACCCCTTAATAGCAATTTTATGCTAGCCCTAATAGCCATTTTAAGCTAGCCCTAATAGCCATTTTTAGCTAGCCCTAATGAACATTTTAAGCTAGCCCTAATAGCCAGTATATGCTAGCCCTAATAGCCATTTTAAGCTAGGCCTAATAGCCATTTTATGCTAGCCCTAATAGCCATTTTAAGCTAGCCCTATTAGCCATTTTATGCTAGCCCTAATAGCCATTTTAAGCTAGGCCTAGTAGCCATTTTATGCTAGCCCTAATAGCCATTTTAAGCTAGCCCTAATAGCCATTTCGTGGAGAGAAGAAGTCATGTTGTTTCTAATTGCTAAATGTAAAATGGTATTGATCCTAAAGAGACAGACTAAATTATGCAGAAATGTTGATGGATCTTAAAGAGACAGACTCTGTGGTACAGAAGTGTTGCATCTTCTTAAAGAGACAGACTCTGTGGTACAGGAGTGTTGCTGGATATTAAAGAGACAGACTAAGTTGTAAAGAAGTGTTGCTGGATCTTAAAGAGACAGACTCTGTGGTACAGTAGTGTTGCTGGATATTAAAGAGACAGACTAAGTTGTAAAGAAGTGTTGCTGGATCTTAAAGAGACAGACTCTGTGGTACAGGAGTGTTGCTGGATATTAAAGACAGACTAAGTTGTACAGAAGTGTTGCTGGATCTTAAAAAGTGGATCTAGACATGTACATCAATCCATCTGTCCAAATAACTCATCATAGTTTATTGCACTGACAAAATGACACATGAAACCATTGACAGGATAGTACCTCCACTACTACTATTACTATAGATCAGCAGCATATTCTCCTACACAGAGAGACTTCACTCACTGCAGCATATTCTCCTACACAGAGAGACTTCATGCACTACAGCATATTCACCTACACAGAGAGACTTCACTCACTACAGCATATTCACCTACACAGAGAGAATTCACTCACTACAGCATATTCACCTACACAGAGAGACTTCACTCACTACAGCATTTTCACCTACACAGACAGTCTTCATGCACAGCAGCATATTCACCTACACAGACAGTCTTCATGCACAGCAGCATATTCACCGACACAGACAGTCTTCATGCACAGCAGCATATTCACCGACACAGACAGTCTTCATGCACAGCAGCATATTCACCGACACAGACAGTCTTCATGCACAGCAGCATATTCACCTACACAGACAGTCTTCATGCACAGCAGCATATTCACCGACACAGACAGTCTTCAGTCACAGCAGCATATTCACCGACACAGACAGTCTTCATGCACAGCAGCATATTCACCGACACAGACAGTCTTCATGCACAGCAGCATATTCACCGACACAGACAGTCTTCATGCACAGCAGCATATTCACCTACACAGACAGTCTTCATGCACAGCAGCATATTCACCGACACAGACAGTCTTCAGTCACAGCAGCATATTCACCGACACAGACAGTCTTCAGTCACAGCAGCATATTCACCGACACAGACAGTCTTCATGCACAGCAGCATATTCACCGACACAGACAGTCTTCATGCACTGCAGCATATTCACCTACACAGACAGTCTTCATGCACAGCAGCATATTCACCTACACAGACAGTCTTCATGCACTGCAGCATATTCACCTACACAGACAGTCTTCATGCACTGCAGCATATTCACCTACACAGACAGTCTTCATGCACTGAAGCATATTAACCAACAGGCATTATTCACTCACTCCAGCTTCTTAATGGATAATGAATGCATGTCCATTTAGAATCCCCTCATCCCTGCAATTATATCAAAGATGCTTTGTTGGTTTGCCATGCAGAGACAAATCTGAATTCCCCTCAACTCTAGTTGTACAGGAGTATGGGATGCAGCTATTTCCACAGTTTTAACCCTCTGGAGTTGGGTTGGCAGGGCTGTACAATCAGTATGCAGCAAGCAGCCAGCTAACTCTGGTGGCTATGGGATGGCATCGGCTGTTCCACGGTGCAAAAACATTAAGGAAAGAGGTTTCCCCCCCAAGCTATGTAGAAGGCTATGTATAAAACCCTGACCTGGTTGTCATTTCCATATTCTATTCAACCTCTATTAAAGGTCCAATGCCGCTTTTTTTCATCTCAATATCAAATAATGTCTAGGTAACAATTGAGCACCTCACTGTGATTTTGTTCATTTAAAATTGTAAAAAAAAAAAATAGCTTCTTAGCTGTTTCTCAAGCAATACTTTTTCTATGGCTGTCTTGGAGTGGTCTGAGTGGGGAGAGGGGAAAAAAATATATATATTATTGGCGGAGTGATTTGGAACTGTCTTTCTTATTGGTCCATTAACTAATTTACCACATGGTGATGTCACCATGGAAGGCCAAAATTCCACCCCACCAGACAGCTCTTACACTAAAAGGGCAACGTCATAATTTTCACAATTTTACAGTATTATTCCAACCTCATAGTGTGGAAATATGTATACAGTAAAAGACAGGAAAAAACAACATATTAACTGCGCTGGGTCTTTAAGAGATCTGTTCACTCTCGTTATGAAACCCACTCATACGTTCACAGTAAACACATTCCTCAATTATTTAACAAACCAAATAAACTCTGTGAGCATTAAACCTTAGCCAAACAATTTATTGGTGTAGCTTAAACCTTAGCCAATCAGTGTCTTGGTGTAACTATCCCTTTTGAATTATCACATCACAGAATGGAGATTGGTGGTCATTTTATTTGCTTTTGTATAATATCTAAATCATCAACCAACAACAAACAGGGAATGCTGATTGAATAGGGAAATAACATTATATGGGAATTTGTATTTGGACTATTATATAGGCTGTTTCTCATCTAATGTGGCAGATTTGCCAACAGTTTTACCTTCATCCAGTTTAGGAAAGATTTGTCCTCCATCTGTGATGCAGTTTGTTCAAGGCTTTGGTGAAGACTAATTTCACCAGCATTTTTGAGCATGTGTGACCGACATTAGCACGGGCTGTCCTGGTTGATAATCATCTCAACAGTCATAGCCAGTGGTACAGGGTGCCAGCCATTACACGTGTGTGGTTGTGTGAAATATATTTTTCTATGGTTTGTTTTATTTTTATTTTTTCTTATACCGTTTTTATCCTCCAAAGGGTAGAGATGTCAACAGATTGCCTCGCTGCGACCACCTAGTCTCGGTGGCCCTGTTAATTAGGTCACCACATGGGGGCATGCAACACTGATTCAGAAAACGTAGTCAAAGTACACAACTTGTTGTTTTCCCTCTCAGCAGTTGTGGACAGATTAGTAAATGTGGCCATAGTACAACTGCTAAGGGGATAGACCACTACAGTGGACTGGTAGATGGACCACTACAGGGATACATTGGACTGGTAGATAGACCACTACAGTGGACTGGTAGATGGACCACTACAGGGATACAGTGGACTGGTAGATGGTCAGGTGTAGTGGTAATGTTTACAAGGCCAGTACAGTTGTGGTCAGGTGTAGTGGTAATGTTTACAAGGCCAGTACAGTTGTGGTCAGGTGTAGTGGTAATGTTTACAAGGCCAGTATAGTTGTGGCCAGGTGTAGTGGTAATGTTTACAAGGCCAGTACAGTTATAGTCAGGTCTAGTGGTAATGTTTACAAGGCCAGTACAGTTATAGTCAGGGCTAGTGGTAATGTTTACAAGGCCAGTACAGTTATGGTCAGGTGTAGTGGTAATGTTTACAAGGCCAGTACAGTTGTGGTCAGGTGTAGTGGTAATGTTTACAAGGCCAGTACAGTTGTGGTCAGGTGTAGTGGTAATGTTTACAAGGCCAGTACAGTTGTGGTCAGGTGTAGTGGTAATGTTTACAAGGCCAGTACAGTTGTGGTCAGGTGTAGTGGTAATGTTACAAGGCCAGTACAGTTGTGGTCAGGTGTAGTGGTAATGTTTACAAGGCCAGTACAGTTGTGGTCAGGTGTAGTGGTAATGTTTACAAGGCCAGTACAGTTATGGTCAGGGCTAGTGGTAATGTTTATAAGGCCAGTACAGTTATAGTCAGGTGTAGTGGTAATGTTTACAAGGCCAGTATAGTTGTGGTCAGGTGTAGTGGTAATGTTTACAAGGCCAGTACAGTTTTAGTCAGGTGTAGTGGTAATGTTTACAAGGCCAGTACAGTTATAGTCAGGTGTAGTGGTAATGTTTACAAGGCCAGTACAGTTGTGGTCAGGTGTAGTGGTAATGTTTACAAGGCCAGTACAGTTGTGGTCAGGTGTAGTGGTAATGTTTACAAGGCCAGTATAGTTGTGGTCAGGTGTAGTGGTAATGTTTACAAGGCCAGTACAGTTATAGTCAGGTCTAGTGGTAATGTTTACAAGGCCAGTACAGTTATAGTCAGGGCTAGTGGTAATGTTTACAAGGCCAGTACAGTTATGGTCAGGTGTAGTGGTAATGTTTACAAGGCCAGTACAGTTGTGGTCAGGTGTAGTGGTAATGTTTACAAGGCCAGTACAGTTGTGGTCAGGTGTAGTGGTAATGTTTACAAGGCCAGTACAGTTGTGGTCAGGTGTAGTGGTAATGTTTACAAGGCCAGTACAGTTGTGGTCAGGTGTAGTGGTAATGTTACAAGGCCAGTACAGTTGTGGTCAGGTGTAGTGGTAATGTTTACAAGGCCAGTACAGTTGTGGTCAGGTGTAGTGGTAATGTTTACAAGGCCAGTACAGTTATGGTCAGGGCTAGTGGTAATGTTTATAAGGCCAGTACAGTTATAGTCAGGTGTAGTGGTAATGTTTACAAGGCCAGTATAGTTGTGGTCAGGTGTAGTGGTAATGTTTACAAGGCCAGTACAGTTTTAGTCAGGTGTAGTGGTAATGTTTACAAGGCCAGTACAGTTATAGTCAGGTGTAGTGGTAATGTTTACAAGGCCAGTACAGTTGTGGTCAGGTGTAGTGGTAATGTTTACAAGGCCAGTACAGTTGTGGTCAGGTGTAGTGGTAATGTTTACAAGGCCAGTATAGTTGTGGTCAGGTGTAGTGGTAATGTTTACAAGGCCAGTACAGTTATAGTCAGGTCTAGTGGTAATGTTTACAAGGCCAGTACAGTTATAGTCAGGGCTAGTGGTAATGTTTACAAGGCCAGTACAGTTATGGTCAGGTGTAGTGGTAATGTTTACAAGGCCAGTACAGTTGTGGTCAGGTGTAGTGGTAATGTTTACAAGGCCAGTACAGTTGTGGTCAGGTGTAGTGGTAATGTTTACAAGGCCAGTACAGTTGTGGTCAGGTGTAGTGGTAATGTTTACAAGGCCAGTACAGTTGTGGTCAGGTGTAGTGGTAATGTTACAAGGCCAGTACAGTTGTGGTCAGGTGTAGTGGTAATGTTTACAAGGCCAGTACAGTTGTGGTCAGGTGTAGTGGTAATGTTTACAAGGCCAGTACAGTTATGGTCAGGGCTAGTGGTAATGTTTACAAGGCCAGTACAGTTATAGTCAGGTGTAGTGGTAATGTTTACAAGGCCAGTATAGTTGTGGTCAGGTGTAGTGGTAATGTTTACAAGGCCAGTACAGTTTTAGTCAGGTGTAGTGGTAATGTTTACAAGGCCAGTACAGTTATAGTCAGGTGTAGTGGTAATGTTTACAAGGCCAGTACAGTTGTGGTCAGGTGTAGTGGTAATGTTTACAAGGCCAGTACAGTTATGGTCAGGTCTAGTGGTAATGTTTACAAGGCCAGTACAGTTATAGTCAGGTGTAGTGGTAATGTTTACAAGGCCAGTACAGTTATAGTCAGGGCTAGTGGTAATGTTTACAATGCCAGTACAGTTATAGTCAGGTGTAGTGGTAATGTTTGCAAGGCCAATACAGTTATAGTCAGGTGTAGTGGTAATGTTTACAAGGCCAGTACAGTTATAGTCAGGTGTAGTGGTAATGTTAACAAGGCCAGTACAGTTGTGGTCAGGTGTAGTGGTAATGTTTACAAGGCCAGTACAGTTGTGGTCAGGTCTAGTGGTAATGTTTACAAGGCCAGTACAGTTGTGGTCAGGTGTAGTGGTAATGTTTACAAGGCCAGTACAGTTATAGTCAGGTCTAGTGGTAATGTTTACAAGGCCAGTACAGTTATGGTCAGGTGTAGTGGTAATGTTTACAAGGCCAGTACAGTTGTGGTCAGGTGTAGTGGTAATGTTTACAAGGCCAGTACAGTTGTGGTCAGGTGTAGTGGTAATGTTTACAAGGCCAGTACAGTTATGGTCAGGTGTAGTGGTAATGTTTACAAGGCCAGTACAGTTGTGGTCAGGTGTAGTGGTAATGTTTACAAGGCCAGTACAGTTATGGTCAGGTATAGTGGTAATGTTTACAAGGCCAGTACAGTTATAGTCAGGGCTAGTGGTAATGTTTACAAGGCCAGTACAGTTGTGGTCAGGTGTAGTGGTAATGTTTACAAGGCCAGTACAGTTGTGGTCAGGTGTAGTGGTAATGTTTACAAGGCCAGTACAGTTGTGGTCAGGTGTAGTGGTAATGTTTACAAGGCCAGTACAGTTGTGGTCAGGTGTAGTGGTAATGTTTACAAGGCCAGTACAGTTATGGTCAGGTATAGTGGTAATGTTTACAAGGCCAGTACAGTTATAGTCAGGGCTAGTGGTAATGTTTACAAGGCCAGTACAGTTGTGGTCAGGTGTAGTGGTAATGTTTACAAGGCCAGTACAGTTGTGGTCAGGTCTAGTGGTAATGTTTACAAGGCCAGTACAGTAATAGTCAGGGCTAGTGGTAATGTTTACAAGGCCAGTACATGCACAACTTTGTAGTTTACATTTCAATGAAGTTCTTCCAAGTAAAGCAACAGTATCAAAATAATATTTTCTAACAATGAAAATAGATCTGGTGGTATCGTCAAATAGATACATTCAGTACAAACTGAGTAGCAGTTTGAGTAGCAGTACGTCTCAAGTTCAGAAGAGTTTGAACGTTCTATTTGGTAGAGTTCATTCTCCAATGACAACAGGAAGGAAGTTCAGTGCTCAGCGACAGACAAGACATCTCCAGTCAGAAAGCCTTGGTGTGTAACTCTCTCTGCCGTGGTTCTTCTATTCATTATCTTTTTGTCAATTACTTAGATTTGGGCCTGTGCTTGATGAGGCGGGAGCCCCTCTGTCCGGTGTGATTATGTGTCTGTGTGGCTGGTGTTGCCAGTGGCCCTGCTAGCTGGTGCTGTGCGACACGGTCCGTGGTCACAGTGGCACTCACTGCAGTTATTCACTGGAGCTGGGAGATAGCATCTAAATGTTTGTCAGATCCATGGCTCCTGTTTAGTACGGCCATTATTTTTTATTCTGTCAGAAATGTCACTTTGAATCTGGGACCGTGTCAGTGTAAGTGTTGTCGCCCACAGGGGGCAGGCAGCTAGGCTTATCCTTCCTCCCTCTACTGGCACTACTGTACGTAGGTCCACACCAGCCAAGGCTTTGGTCAGAGTTTGTGGCTTTTTTTTGTGTGACCCTGACTGTCCACATCTAATGGAAAGTCAGGTTTGTTACGCTGTAAAAAGCTCATTTCCAGACGGCTGGGTTACTTCAATCTAAGGCACTTTATCATCCCTCTTCGAACATTAAACTAAGCACATTAAACCACATTATCTCTCTACCTTCTGTTCTCACAGTTGTATGCAGAGAAATATTCCCCAAAATCTAAATTTACATTCCCTAATAATGTGCTGAAAGAGATGACATCGTCGATGTATCGCCAAGACACAATGTCTAATGCATGGAAGTCGCCTAAAGAGCTCATCTATTGTTACTTGTTCTCAAATGCTGACAAATGTTTCTGATCTGATGTAATAGCAAACAGTCACTATTTAAAGGTCTATAATTGTATGTTTTCCCTGTCCCTTCAAGCATTACCGTGTTCAAGATATCTGGTTTCTTTACATTGATTTATCCTTTGAATTACTTGACCCCAAGGCAAAGCCTTACAGCTAAGCCTGTGTCAATCATTACGGGATGGTATTGACTTCCACTGTGACAGACTGAACTCCTTTAGGGTTTTGTTGACTCTGACAGCAGGGGAGGGAAAAAGTCAAGGTAGCTGTTCAATATTGGACTAGGACATAGAAACTTTGCCTTCATATTAACTTGTGCGTAACTCTTAATGCTTCACATACAGGTCACTATGGATCCTGTGGTAAACCCCACCCATCTACACACAGAATGGGAACATTCACACAATAAAATGTCCGTCCCTTATATAGCCAGAAAGATTAAGGTCTCCACTATTCCGTGGTCCTTCGAGAAGGATTAAAATGATCTATTTTAGAAGATAATTTGCATGCCAGTATCCCTGATCTGTTTTCCGTTAGCCCTAATTGACATATTTGGTTGTGAAGTATCAAGGGGAATGACACACGTGGTCATAGAGTCGTAGTCATCTGCATTACGGACACATCATCCCTAGGACATATCCCTCCCCCTCCTCCTCTCAGCATGTCAGCAAGGTGTCCTTAAGATACCCACCTACGCCCCGGGCTGATTAAAGATCCTGTCAGCTTGCATCTTCCAGGACCAATAATTAACATGGAATCATAAAGCTGGGACTAATGAACTGGGGCTGGATAATTATGTATTCAATAAGTACAGCATGTGTCTCTGTGTGTAGTTTGGTTCTGAATTAATGCTATGCTTGCATTTCTCTGAGATGTGTCAATTATTGTACTGGCTACATCAGTCGTCAAGAGTTTCCTAATTGAACCTGAGACTTACAGCCACGTACAGTGTATTATATTCAGGGATAAATTGAACAAATAGGATAAGGTTTGATTTAATGTCTTGAGAACCTTGACAGCAGTGACCAACAGAGTCATCGTAGTGGGTGGAAAACACATGATGATACGTTCATGAAAGACCTCATACTGGTTTAACTGAACGCATTTGTTTTTTTAATGTGGTATCTCTTCTGAGCAGATACTTTCACGTGCTATGCTCCGTTAACGAGGAGTTAAAACGTGTGTTCGTGGTGTCCTTGAAAGACGTCTAATTTTTTAACATCTTGATTCAGTTCACTAAAGATAATTCCATCCGTCTTGGTACCTTGGTGGCTTGGTCTGTATGTTTCTAGTGGGCAGTACCTTTTATTAAACAATTAAACACAACACTGGTTTTTCTTCTGCTATTAAGGGTGGCTTTATCTAATGTTTACCACCTCACAATGGAATGAGGATTTCATTTGAAAGTTGAGCAATTGTGGCAAAGAAATTGCAATGTCATTTTTGATGTCTGACTGAGTAGTGAGAGCACTCCCCTAGTTCAAATCATAGATTTGAGATTTTAACGCTGTCCTAAATAATGAAACGTGTTAATATTTCAGACAGCTAAATGTAATATCAAAGTCAGGGCACCCCATTATGCTCAGAGAAACACATTATACTTCAAACTACTTATATATATATAACTATGTTGGATTTCAAGCCTTGATGGCCATTGGTCAGACAGCCATACACATCCACATCAAATCAAATTGTATTTGTCACATGCGCCGAATACAACAGGTGCAGACCTTACCGTGAAATGCTTACTTACAAGCCCTTTTAACGAACAATGCATTTCAAGATATGGAGTTAAGAAAATATTTACGAAATAAACTAAAGTAATACAATTTTAAATAATAGTAACATAACATTAATGAGGCTATATACAGGTGGTACCAGTACTGAGTCAATGTCCAGGGGCACAGGTTAGTCAAGGTCATTTTTGAAGTGACTATGGATAGATAATAAAAAGCGAGTAGCAACAGTGTAAAAACAAAGGAGAGGGGCCAATGTAAATAGTCCTGGTGGCCTTTTTAAGTAATTGTTCAGGAGTCTTATGGCTTGAGGGGAGAAGCTGTTAATAAGAAGCTTTTGGTCCTAGACTTGGCGTTCCGGGTACAGAGAGAACAGTCTATGACTTGGAAGACTGGAGTCTTTGACAATTTGTCTTTTACTCCTCATTTAAACTGGGTTAGCAAGTTTAATTTGATGGAAGTCATTATGTGACATTATAAGGCACAGGCTGATGGACTGATAGACTGGTGGCCTGGCTGGTCCTAGGCAGAATCACATCCCTAATTAATATTTTTTGGCTTCCCTTTCATGCTTATTCTACTGTGCATCATCATACCACAGTAAAAAGAGGGTCACACAGTGGGTAGGCCTACAGTACATTATGAAGAACATTTTAGGGCAGCCCAAACCCTAATCTAGCTAAAACGCCAAACGAGATGAACGTGGGTCATTTGCTAAAGATGTTGAATAATGTGAGTTGGTGTTTTTTATTTTAATTTTTTTAATTTTTATTGTCTGAACTTTTAGTTAAAACTTACAACAAAACGACATAATGATTTTTTTGTTGTTGTAAAATGACATACAAGGGGAAGACTTTGTACTGTATCTGTCAGCAGTGTGTCCATCTTCTGTTGCATTGTCAGCATTTCATTTGACCTCGTCATAAAGAAAGATGCTTGAAATCCTACTAAAACAGATACAACTTTAAAACAGCACCATTTGAACAAAAACATTTGAAATGTGAATAATATTTGTTCAGGCTATTTTAGCATACTGTTACGTGGCGTGGTAAGGAATGTGGATATACAGTATATTGTGGTATGTTCACAGAGCAGCGAGGGCCTCAGAAGGCTCAGGAGTGATGTGTGGTGACAGTGCAGTGCCAGGCTGTTGACACAGCCGTCATCTCCTGGGTACTGGGGGTGGGAGAGCCCCAGGCCTGATTATTTACAGGCCTGTGCTGCCTGCCTGCGTGTCCTAGCTCCCTCCAAATGCACATCCCAAATGCCACAGTCTATTCCCTACACAGTGCACTACTTTTGACCAGAGTCCTATAGGGCCCCGGTTAAAAGTAGTGCACTGTGTAGGCAATAGGGTGCCGTTTGGAACGCGTGGCACACCAAATGTTCCGTGCACACCAAATGTTCCGTGAGGACACCAGGAGATCTCTCCTCTTCCAAGTCCCTTAATTGGATCAGAGCCATCATTTATTGATGGCCAAGTCTATGCCGTCTAGTGTGCTGCATGGTTATTAATGGCTGATGGTATCCAAAGAGCAACATGACCTGTAGGATACCACATTCTGTCAGGGATGGGAAATATATTCTATGTATCTATGAAAACTAGTGAAGTGGCATTTACTGAGAGAGAGAGAGAGAGAGAGAGAGAGAGAGAGAGAGAGAGAGAGAGAGAGAGAGAGAGAGAGAGAGAGAGAGAGAGAGAGAGAGAGAGAGACAGACAGACAGAGAGAGAGAGACAGAGAGAGACAGACAGAGAGAGACAGACAGAGAGAGAGAGAGAGAATTTGAGTTGAGTAAGTCAATTGTAGACATTTGTTGGTTGTGGTTTGTGTTCATTATTTGGGTTGTAGATTGTCCTTCAGACAGAGATCAAACAGAGAATTAAATATCCATCAACATCATAATCTTAGTTATACTGATAGTGTATGCAGTGGCGTAGCACAGTTTCGGCTAACTTCTTGCAATTCTACACATTTTGAAAATGTTCCTTTTTTATATTGTATTAGTCACATGCTCCGAATACAACAGGTGTATTAACCTTACAGTGAAATGCTTACTTACGAGCCTCTAACCAACGATGCAGTTTCAAAAAATATGGATAAGAATAAGAGATAACAAGTAATTAAAGAGCAGCAGTAAAAAAATAACAATATATATACATTGGGGTGCCAGTACAGTGTCAATGTGCGGGGGCACCGGTTAGTTGAGGTAATATGTACATGTAGGTAGAGTTAATTAAAGTGACTATGCATAGATGACATCAGAGACTGGCAGTGGTGTGGACAGGGGGTGTGGACAGGGGGGGGGCAATGCAGGTAGTCTGGGTAGCCATTTGACTAGATGTGCAGGAGTGTTATGGCTTGGGGGTAGAAGCTGTTTAGAAGCCTCTTGGACCTAGACTTGGCACTCCGGTACCGCTTGCCGTGAGGTAGCAGAGAGAACAGTCTATGACTAGGGTGGCTGGAGTCTTTGACAATTTTTAGGGCCTTCCTCTGACACCGCCTGGTATAGAGGTCCTGGATGGCAGGAAGCTTGGCCCCATTGATGTACTGGGCCGTTCACACTACCCTCTGTAGTGCCTTGCAGTCGGGGGCAGAGCAGTTGCCATACCAGGCAGTGATGCAACCAGTCAGGATGCTCTCAATGGACCATATCAAGGAAGTTCAGCATTATAGTGTGATTATTAAATTAAGTAGAAAGTTAATTTCCGATTGAGCCAACATATGCAGTGTTTACCGTGAATGCAGTCTGCGCTAACGAGGAAACATTGCCTTTAAATTTCTAGCGCGCTGTACCGCAAAAATTCAGCGCTATGGATTGAATTGAGCCCTAAATCAAATCACTCAAATAAAGCTGGGATTTGATTTCCAGAGCACCAGCTAAGATATAAATGACTACACTACATATGTGGAGGATTGTATTGAAAATGCTCCCTTGTCCTCAAATGCTTTCAGAGACTCCAAAACCGAAAAGAGCATACTTAAATAATTCAACAGGAATACTTAAGATGAGCTCAAAGATTCTGAAGAAAAGGTTCATTCCGTGAACTGAAGAAACTGAAGAAAAGTGTAAGACCTTTGCTGACAGAGGGAATAACACTTTCCTTCGTACATCGAGAAAGAAATAGTATGTAGAGAGAAGACTTAGGATAGGAAAGAGGATGTTTAGAGAGAAGACCTATGTTAGGAAAAATTACATTTAGAGATAGGACTTAAGATAGGAAAGGGGATATTCAGAGGGAAGACAGGATAGGAAAGAGGATATTCAGAGGGAAGACAGGATAGGAAAGAGGATATGAAAGAGGGAAGACAGGATAGGAAATAGGATATTTAGGGAGAAGACAGGATAGGAAACAGGATATTTACAGAAAAGACTTAGGACAGGAAAGAGGATATTCAGAAAGAAGACAGGATAGGAAAGAGGATATTTACAGAGAAGACTTAGGACAGGAAAGAGGATAATTTAAAACTGAATTTTGCAGCACCACCAGTCACTGCTGGATCGATCTGTGCAACCAAATGAGACATGACATTCTCTTGACAGCCCTGCGTACTTGTTTAGATTAATTATTTATAACCTGCTCTGGCTTAGTATGTCAGACTGGAATTTAATTGTCAAAGTCTCATTAGGCCCAAAGGGCATTTTTCCTGTCATTCATTTCACTAAATTGTGTATGTACACTTCTCAGGATGATAGTCAACACTTGTGTTGTATTTCACCTCTGTCACAATGCCTCTCTTGGGGCTGAAGACTGTTCCAATGTGTGTTTCAATAACTCTGAATATTATTTAAAGGTTATTGCTTTTAGCATTGAATTAGGTAAAAAGGGTCGTATTGCAATGTGATCATTTCTGAAAGTACACAATTGAGTGTGTCCTTGATAGCCCAAAAGTTCTAGATTCTGAAAAGGTTGCCCATATTTCTAGCAAAACACTCTCATCATTGTGACTTTAGTTCCCGTTACTCAGCACAATTGATGAATGAAATCACCACTTATCTACAGATACAGGTGACTCAAATATTTCATAATTTTGCTCAAAATGAACCCAGTCTTTATTGTCAGTTGTGATTAATTGTATCAAATGTCAAGTAGAGACAGATTCAAGCCATGTGCTGTCGCTGTTGGTTAGGAATAAAGAGTGAATCTCAGACACTGCCACAAGCCCTCTTTAGAATGCCACCGACGATTACATAACCATACGTCAATCACATAGATACAAATATATTACGGTGACAGTCACAATGTAAAAGAAACAATTATACACAGGATTGTTGAATAAAACCATGGGAAGATGAGGTCATAATGGGTATTCAAATAGAGCCATAGAACAAGTACGGTTCAAATGTGACGTGGCCAAATGTGTTTGTGTCTTTTCTGGGGCCTGGAGTTTTTCCCACTCTCTTGACCTGGTCAGGTAAACCTCTGTGTCATATTTGTAGGCTATATTTCTAACTGTCCCGACTGGAGCCAGTTGTCCAATAATCTATTAATAGGCATTTATTTAGATATTATGACATCTATTAAAAAGCTGTTTAATATTATTTAGCGACGACGACGTCACAGCACCAATTCGCCTTGTTGTACCCGACTTAGCGGTTGGACTTGACTGATCTTGGACTCTCTGTGGTTGTTATGATAGAGTAAGGAATTACAGCCAGTGTGATGGAAGAGGTTGTGCTGACATCTGACTCATATCCAAATTGGGCCTGACAGAGTTTGTGGTTTTGGCTGATAGTTGGGCTGCAATTTGGCTCAGGCAAACTGACGTTGAGTAGAAACATACTTCAGAATGATGAATGCAGTGTGATCTTGTCCACAGCGGTCATGTTGTTTGTTAAAAGTATGATGATTTAAATGTGCCTATTTTTCATTATTATGACAGGCTAGATCAAAGACTGTTTGGCTATTCTATATGTTTGTGTACTCTTTATCTGAAAATCAGGATAGTTGATCAGGAAAAGTGTAATCTACCGTCACCAAAACAAGTTTCTCTGCCAACGGACAAGCGCAAAGACAAGTCGAAATATCTAAAGTTAATATAGAGTGAGGGTCCTCAAAGCAGCACAACCTAAATGTGCTAATGGGTTTAAATATGGAGTTTAACACACGCCTGTCAATCAAGCCGTTGGCATTGTTACCGTCTGACAGTCAGGTCATCACTTCCTCAAAGGGACAGGAGCACTTTAAACACGTTACGCTGCTGCTTATCACAGATGCTGCCACCACTATCCCCTGGGCTCAAATATGTTACTTGCATTCAGCAATCGCCATGCTGAGCGTGAATAATCGAGAGTCATTCATTGTTTCACTAATGTACACTAAGCAAAAATATAAACGCAACATGGTGAAGTGTTGGTCCCATGTTTCATGAGCTGAAATAAAAGATCCCTGAAATTTTCCAAAACCAAAAAAAGCTTATTCTCTCAAATGTTGTGTACAAATTTATTGACATCCCTGTCAGTAAGCATTTCTCCTTTCGCTAAAATAATCCATTCACCTGACAGGTGTGGCATATCAATAAGCTGATTAATCAGCATGATCATTACACAGGTGAACCTTGTGCTGGGAACAATAGAAGGCGACTCTGCCCCAGTTCCACAGATGTCTCAAGTTTTGAGGGAGGGTACAAATGGCATGCTGACTACAGGAATGTCAACCAGAGCTGTTGCCAGAGAATTTAATGTTAATTGTTCTACCATAAGCAGTTTTAGAGAATTTGGCAGTATGTCCAACCGGCCTCACAACCGCAGATCATGTGTAACCACGCCAGCCCAGGACCTCCACATCAGGCTTTTTCACCTGCGGGATCGCCAGAGACCAGCCACCTGGACAGATGACAAAACTGGGTTTGCACAACTGAAGAAGTTCTGCACAAACTGTCAGAAACCATCTCAGAGAAACACATCAGCGTCCTTCTCATCCTCACTAGGGTCCTGACCTTACTGCAGTTCGGCATCGTAACCCGACTTCAGTTTGCAAATGCTCACCTTCGATGGCCACTGGCACGCTGGAGAAGTGTATTCTAGACCAGGGGTTTTCAACTCTTACGAAGTCCGTAGCCTGCTGGTTGTCTGTTCTACCTGATCATTAATTTCACTCACTTGGTGTACCAGGTCTAAATCAGTCCCTGATTAGAGTGGAACAATGAAAACAAGCAGAGGAACTGCCTTTGCGGTCCAGAGTTGAGTTTGAGTATTCTAGACAGTCAGTGGCATTTTCGAACACTCATTTGGAGATAAAATACGTGTTGAGATGAGATCTCTTTAGGGTTTGGATGGAGGTTCCTGTGAGGACATTTTTGTGGTCTTTTTAGAGATCTTTGTACATTGTTAGGCAGAGGTTTAATTGTGTCTGCAGTACAATGTACTTGCCAATTAATTACAACAGTTATATATAGAAATGTAATGTACTCTTTCAATAAAGAGTTTGTTTCCAAACTCAGCCACAAACATGAACTTAAAACATCTCTATACAGTGCCTTCAGAAATTATTCATTTTTCTTCCACATTTTGTTGTGTTACAGCTTAAATTCTAAATGTATTCAATTGTTGTTTTTGTCTTCACATTTTTTCACAATTTTTGCACATTTATTGAACATTAAATACAGAAATATCTCATTTCCATAAGTATTCACACCTCCTGAGTCAATAACATGTTAGAATCACTTTCGACAGCAATTACAGCTGTGAGTCTTTCTGGGTAAATCTCTAAGATTGTGTCTACACTTGACACTTTAAATTCAACTTCTGGTATCAGAATACAAAGACCACGTTGAAAAGACCGGTCTAGATGCACAAAAATTGCATTGTGGTCTGATTGTGTTAAGATCTGTCTGACCACATCAGGAAGTGGATCAAAAAGTGGTCAGGAAGTGGTCAGGGAGGCATTGTGTGTGAATTTCTCCTCAGTCTGGATGTCATAAGGCTAGTAAATACAGTGGGCGATGTCATCAGCACTCTGCCCACAAGTCTGCAGAAAACGTGTGTTTTGGGAGTGAGAGGCATCTTTTTATCATTAAAATGTTGGAGGAAATACGTTCCTAGCACGTGAGGAACGTGTTTGTTGGCTTCATAAATGTTAGCCAGCTAGACTATTTAGAGAAACAGTTATTAGTTTGGCTAGATTTATGCTATCCTGTTTACAATCCATTTAGCTTTGCTAGCTAGCTTGCTGGCTAGTTAGCTACAGTAGTTGGCCACTGTTGTCAAGTTGTTGTTGTGTTTTTATCAGATTTAGTGTATTGATACCCCATCTAAAGTTGCATTAATAACTCCACTGTGCTCAAAGGGATAATCAATGTCTACCAATAGGTGCCCTTTTTTGGAGGTATTGGAAAACCTCCCTGGCCTTTGTGATTTAATTTGAGTTTGAAATTGTATATGTACAGAGATGAGGTAGTCATTAACAAATCATGTTAAACACTATTATGTCTAGAAACATAATTCCACTTCGACATTATGGGGTATTGTGTGTAGGCCAGTGAAACAAAATCTGAATGTATTCTATTTTAAAAAATCAGGCTGTAACACAAGATTTGGAAAAAGTCAAGGGTTGTGAATACTTTCTGAAGGCACATACACAACGCCTTCCATTCCACCTGATCCTACCCCCCAGTCCACATACACAACGCCTTCCATTCCACCTGATCCTACCCCCAGTTCACATACACAACATCTTCCATTCCACCTGATCCTACCCCCCAGTCCACATACACAACGCCTTCCATTCCACCTGATCCTACCCCCCAGTCCACATACACAACGCCTTCCATTCCACCTGATCCTACCCCCCAGTTCACATACACAACGCCTTCCATTCCACCTGATCCTACCCCCAGTTCACATACACAACGCCTTCCATTCCACCTGATCCTACCCCCCAGTTCACATACACAACGCCTTCCATTCCACCTGATCCTACCCCCAGTTCACATACACAACGCCTTCCATTCCACCTGATCCTACCCCCCAGTTCACATACACAACGCCTTCCATTCCACCTGATCCTACCCCCCAGTTCACATACACAACATCTTCCATTCCACCTGATCCTACCCTTCAGTTCACATACACAACATCTTCCATTCCACCTGATCCTACCCCCCAGTTCACATACACAACATCTTCCATTCCACCTGATCCTACCCCCCAGTTCACATACACAACGCCTTCCATTCCACCTGATCCTACCCCCCAGTTCACATACACAACATCTTCCATTCCACCTGATCCTACCCCCCAGTTCACATACACAACGCCTTCCATTCCACCTGATCCTACCCCCCAGTTCACATACACAACATCTTCCATTCCACCTGATCCTACCCCCCAGTTCACATACACAACATCTTCCATTCCACCTGATCCTACCCCCCAGTTCACATACACAACATCTTCCATTCCACCTGACCCTACCCCCCAGTTCACATACACAACATCTTCCATTCCACCTGATCCTACCCCCCAGTTCACATACACAACATCTTCCATTCCACCTGATCCTACCCCCCAGTTCACATACACAACGCCTTCCATTCCACCTGATCCTACCCCCCAGTTCACATACACAACATCTTCCATTCCACCTGATCCTACCCCCCAGTTCACATACACAACATCTTCCATTCCACCTGATCCTACCCCCCAGTACACGTACGCAACAATTGACTCTACTTGTCACTACTGTAAGTGACATTTCCCTTGATTGAGGGAGGAAATGAGATGACACTTCAGAATGGATGGTTTCAAACTTAGTTATATTCAACCGATAGCAACAAAGAGGAGGACAGTCGTCAGAGTTTCAATACCTCCCTTTTGTCATCCAGGTTCTCAGAAGTGACAGAAATTGTATTTTGGACTGACTAACTTTGACTTGTCAGATTCCTGCAACCTGTCATCATTTGAAATGCGTCTGCAGGGTCTCCGCCACTACCTTAAATCTCAGACTGAAGTCCTGTATAATTTTCCCATCTTCCCAGTTCCCTCTGTGCTAAATTGCATTGGGAGATGGATTTTTGGCATGTGAGGTTGTCAGGCCTGCGCCAGGGAAGACTTTATGCACTGGTACACCCGCTATGAAAGAAGTGAATTCTGGAGGGATGGAAGGAAATCTAAGTGGAGAGTCAAGTGCTGCCACTCTAGCAGGTCTTTTGGCATTTTTCTTTGTGTGATTGTATGTATTTAACAAAATTTACATATTTGGAGTTATCTTTTTTGAGCTTCCTCACATGGAATTGCAATCCCATACATTAGCTTTGCAATGATAATTAATATTTAATACGTAATATTAAACTAAAATAGTAACTTCATATTTATCAGGAAAAAAAACCATCTGCAATGCATAAAATTGACAAATGCCCGCTCTAGCTCTGTCACCTTTCACCACAGATTCGAAAGTGAGACGCAGATGGATGTAGTAGATTGAGACGCAGATGGATGTAGTAGATTGAGACGCAGATGGATGTGGTAGATTGAGACGCAGTTGATGTGGTAGATTGAGACGCAGATGGATGTGGTAGATTGAGACGCAGTTGATGTGGTAGATTGAGACGCAGATGGATGTAGTAGATTGAGACGCAGATGGATGTAGTAGATTGAGACGCAGATGGATGTAGTAGATTGAGACGCAGATGGATGTGGTAGATTGAGACGCAGTTGATGTGGTAGATTGAGACGCAGATGGATGTGGTAGATTGAGACGCAGTTGATGTGGTAGATTGAGACGCAGATGGATGTAGTAGATTGAGACGCAGATGGATGTAGTAGATTGAGACGCAGATGGATGTGGTAGATTGAGACGCAGATGGATGTGGTAGATTGAGACGCAGATGGATGTAGTAGATTGAGACGCAGATGGATGTGGTAGATTGAGACGCAGATGGATGTGGTAGATTGAGACGCAGATGGATGTAGTAGATTGAGACGCAGATGGATGTAGTAGATTGAGACGCAGATGGATGTGGTAGATTGAGACGCAGATGGATGTGGTAGATTGAGACGCAGATGGATGTAGTAGATTGAGACGCAGATGGATGTGGTAGATTGAGACGCAGATGGATGTGGTAGATTGAGACGCAGATGGATGTGGTAGATTGAGACGCAGATGGATGTAGTAGATTGAGACGCAGTTGATGTGGTGGATTGAGACCCGTCCAATGCAAACAAACTGATGGATTTTGTGGGGGAATTTTTAATTATGCTAATTCGATTTGTTATGCTAATTAGATTTCCAGACAGTGTGCTCTCGATGGTGCTCCTGTAGAACACTGTAAGGGTCCTCAGGGACAGGATGAATTTCTTCAGCATCCTGACGTTGAAGAGTCGCTGTCGTGTCTTTCTTCATTACGGTGTCCATGTGGTTAGACCATTTCAGCTTCTCTGAGATGTGTACGCCTATACATTTTAAGTTATTGACTGTCTCCACAGCGGCCCCGTTGATGAGGATGGTGGGCATGTCCAGCCTGGTTCCTCTAGAAGTCCACAATCAGCTCCTTTGTTTTAATAACATTGAGCACTTTGTGACATCAGCTGATGTAAAAAGGGCTTCATAAATGTGTTTGATTGATAGACTGATTGATAGACTGTTCCCTCTGCTACTCCACGGCAAGTGGTACCAGCGCACCAAGTCTGGAACCAACACGACCCTGAACAGCTTCTACCCGCAAGCCATAAGACTGATAAACAAGACAGCTAAATTGCTAATCAAATGGCTACCTACATTTACCCTTTTTTTTGCACTAACTCTCTTCTCTCTTGTCCCCCACCCCCTGGCTAAATTCCCAATCTGGTCTTCATACCATCATGGCCACCTAATCATCCCCAGCTTCCAATTGGCTCATTCATCCCCCTTCCTCTCCCTTCTAACTATTCCCCAGGTTGTTTTGCCGTAAATGAGAATGTGTTCTCAGTCAATTGACCTTGTAGAAAAAGGGTTAATTATTCACTGTGTATTTATTTCTCATGTCACTATTTCTATTTTTAACTCTGGATTGTTGGGAAAGGACCGATAAGTAAGCATTTCTAACTAGCTCTCACGTCAGAATTAGATGTTGATCCATGTTTCTCAAACGTCAAATTTTGAAGTTGTTCCAAACATCAAATTTCAAAGTGTTTTAAGTTAAATTTTTAGGTATTAATTCTGACATCTTAACGTTAGGCATTATGGTAAAGGTTAAGGGTTTGGGATAGGCTTAAAACAAAAATATTTATATCACTGGACTTGAACTTGCAACCTTTGGAATCAGATGCAGACGCTTACACAAATCCACCACCCCTGTCTACAACTCCCTAGCAAAACTGAAACCTACTCGAAGGTAACATTGCTCTCTGTTGCCCCTAGTGGCCTGTTTCCACATCCCAGTGTAGTGCCTCCCTCCCAGCTTCCACCGGCCTGTTCTGGAAACTACATCCCTCTCCAAAGTTCTTCTCTCCTGGCTATCATACTGGTAACATGACCTCCGTTGCATTGCTGTTTTGATAGGCCCCAGCATTTAATCGCATTGAGTTAGTTACCGTTCATTCTTTGCTGTTGTTATGCCGGCGAGTTTTGTACCTTGGTTGTGTTTTTTCGTCGGTTCTAGTGCTGGCTGGGTTCTAGTCTGTCGCCGGGTTCTGGCTTGCTGCCTATGTGGTGTTCTAATCTAACTGACTATCATACTGTATGGATTGATTGACTTTTAGCTGATTCCTCACCAACCTATTTGATTTGTGTGGATTTTACCTGACTTTTTCCTAATTGGCGTATACCACTTTCCACTATACGGGGAAACGGACTTTTCCAGATTGGCGGCTGACACCTTCAGAGACTACGTGATTGTTTCATTCCATGTAGGAGCTTCACCTATTTGACACATTTCAGGAAAAATATTGACCGGCAAAATTTCCAATGTGGAAACTGTCAGCTTATTGAGGAATACATTTCTGAGCTGGACATCCAGAGTAATCAAATTGAGACATTACAATGTATCCTGGATAGGACCCACTCGAAGACATTACAGTGTATCCTGGATAGGTCCCACTCGAAGACATTACAATGTATCCTGGATAGGACCCACTCGAAGACATTACAGTGTATCCTGGATAGGTCCCACTCGAAGACATTACAGTGTATCCTGGATAGGTCCCACTCGAAGACATTACAGTGTATCCTGGATAGGTCCCACTCGAAGACAATACAGTGTATCCTGGATAGGTCCCACTCGAAGACATTACAGTGTATCCTGGATAGGACCCACTCTAAGACATTACAGTGTATCCTGGATAGGTCCCACTCTAAGACATTACAGTGTATCCTGGATAGGTCCCACTCCAAGACATTACTGTGTATCCTGGATAGGACCCACTCTAAGACATTACAGTGTATCCTGAATAGGTCCCACTCTAAGATATTACAGTGTAACCTGGATAGGTCCCACTCCAAGACATTACAGTGTATCCTGGATAGGTCCCACTCGAAGACATTACAGTGTATCCTGGATAGGTCCCACTCGAAGACATTACAGTGTATCCTGGATAGGTCCCACTCTAAGACATCACAGTGTATCCTGGATAGGTCCCACTCGAAGACATTACAGTGTATCCTGGATAGGTCCCACTCGAAGACATTACAGTGTATCCTGGATAGGTCCCACTCGAAGACATTACAGTGTATCCTGGATAGGTCCCACTCCAAGACATTACAGTGTATCCTGGATAGGTCCCACTCGAAGACATTACAGTGTATCCTGGATAGGACCCACTCTAAGACATTACAGTGTATCCTGGATAGGTCCCACTCTAAGACATTACTGTGTATCCTGGATAGGTCCCACTCTAAGACATTACAGTGTAACCTGGATAGGTCCCACTCGAAGACATTACAGTGTATCCTGGATAGGACCCACTCGAAGACATTACAGTGTATCCTGGATAGGACCCACTCTAAGACATTACTGTGTATCCTGGATAGGTCCCACTCTAAGACATCACAGTGTAACCTGGATAGGTCCCACTCGAAGACATTACAGTGTATCCTGGATAGGTCCCACTCGAAGACATTACAGTGTATCCTGGATAGGTCCCACTCTAAGACATTACAGTGTATCCTGGATAGGTCCCACTCTAAGATATTACAGTGTATCCTGGATAGGACCCACTCTAAGACATTACTGTGTATCCTGGATAGGTCCCACTCGAAGACATTACAGTGTATCCTGGATAGGTCCCACTCTAAGACATTACTGTGTATCCTGGATAGGTCCCACTCTAAGACATTACAGTGTAACCTGGATAGGTCCCACTCGAAGACATTACAGTGTATCCTGGATAGGACCCACTCGAAGACATTACAGTGTATCCTGGATAGGACCCACTCTAAGACATTACTGTGTATCCTGGATAGGTCCCACTCTAAGACATCACAGTGTAACCTGGATAGGTCCCACTCTAAGACATTACAGTGTATCCTGGATAGGTCCCACTCTAAGACATTACAGTGTAACCTGGATAGGTCCCACTCGAAGACATTACAGTGTATCCTGGATAGGTGCCACTCTAAGACATTACAGTGTATCCTGGATAGGTCCCACTCTAAGACATCACAGTGTATCCTGGATAGGACCCACTCGAAGACATTACAGTGTATCCTGGATAGGACCCACTCTAAGACATTACTGTGTATCCTGGATAGGTCCCACTCTAAGACATCACAGTGTAACCTGGATAGGTCCCACTCGAAGACATTACAGTGTATCCTGGATAGGTCCCACTCTAAGACATTACAGTGTATCCTGGATAGGTCCCACTCCAAGACATTACAGTGTATCCTGGATAGGTCCCACTCGAAGACATTACAGTGTATCCTGGAAAGGTCCCACTCGAAGACATTACAGTGTATCCTGGATAGGTCCCACTCGAAGACATTACAGTGTATCCTGGATAGGTCCCACTCGAAGACATTACAGTGTATCCTGGATAGGTCCCACTCGAAGACATTACAGTGTATCCTGGATAGGTCCCACTCGAAGACATTACAGTGTATCCTGGATAGGTCCCACTCGAAGACATCACAGTGTATCCTGGATAGGACCCACTCTAAGACATTACAGTGTATCCTGGATAGGTCCCACTCCAAGACATTACAGTGTATCCTGGATAGGACCCACTCGAAGACATTACAGTGTATCCTGGATAGGACCCACTCTAAGACATTACTGTGTATCCTGGATAGGTCCCACTCTAAGACATCACAGTGTAACCTGGATAGGTCCCACTCTAAGACATTACAGTGTATCCTGGATAGGTCCCACTCTAAGACATTACAGTGTAACCTGGATAGGTCCCACTCGAAGACATTACAGTGTATCCTGGATAGGTGCCACTCTAAGACATTACAGTGTATCCTGGATAGGTCCCACTCTAAGACATCACAGTGTATCCTGGATAGGACCCACTCGAAGACATTACAGTGTATCCTGGATAGGACCCACTCTAAGACATTACTGTGTATCCTGGATAGGTCCCACTCTAAGACATCACAGTGTAACCTGGATAGGTCCCACTCGAAGACATTACAGTGTATCCTGGATAGGTCCCACTCTAAGACATTACAGTGTATCCTGGATAGGTCCCACTCCAAGACATTACAGTGTATCCTGGATAGGTCCCACTCGAAGACATTACAGTGTATCCTGGATAGGTCCCACTCGAAGACATTACAGTGTATCCTGGATAGGTCCCACTCGAAGACATTACAGTGTATCCTGGATAGGTCCCACTCGAAGACATTACAGTGTATCCTGGATAGGTCCCACTCGAAGACATCACAGTGTATCCTGGATAGGACCCACTCTAAGACATTACAGTGTATCCTGGATAGGTCCCACTCCAAGACATTACAGTGTATCCTGGATAGGACCCACTCGAAGACATTACAGTGTATCCTGGATAGGTCCCACTCGAAGACATTACAGCGTATCCTGGATAGGTCCCACTCCAAGACATTACAGTGTATCCTGGATAGGTCCCACTCCAAGACATTACAGTGTATCCTGGATAGGTCCCACTCGAAGACATTACAGTGTATCCTGGATAGGACCCACTCGAAGACATCACAGTGTATCCTGGATAGGACCCACTCTAAGACATTACAGTGTATCCTGGATAGGTCCCACTCGAAGACATTACAGTGTATCCTGGATAAGTCCCACTCGAAGACATTACAGTGTATCCTGGATAGGTCCCACTCGAAGACATTACAGTGTATCCTGGATAGGTCCCACTCTAAGACATTACAGTGACTCAGATATTGCCTCAGAGACATAACAAGCCACTCTTTGGTAATACCTCCCATCCTTTTTGTAAGCATTATCGTCCTACAGTTTTCTTTACTCTAATTGCCCCACGGGGCAAATTAACTTATTCCATAGTCTGCTCCAAAACACAGCTGGCGGAGAAGAGGTATTCGGTGTAGACATCTAGTCCAACTCAGGAGGTGTGCACACCATCCACCGCTTCCAAGTATATTTACAAGCCTTTCACTACACCCGCAATAACATCTGCTAAATATGTGTGTGTGACCAATACAATTTGATTTGATTTGATTTATAGTGCCAGGGGTGTTGTCAGTTGTAATCTACCCATTCACTTGAACTCCACTCTTAGATCTGCTCTTCTTGGATCAAAAGAGAAGCCCACTGTGGTCTGCTCCACCCAGTACTTTTAGTTCAAATGTGAATTCTATAGAGTTGAATACCCCCTCGGTTTTCAAATCACGTACAGGGCTTGGGCTGTTTCACGATACTCTGAGAGTTCCCCATGTTGACATCGGCTGTGGCCTCAGGCCCTATGGTGCTAACCTTGGAAAAGTAATTCAAATTTCTTCTACTTCCACTTTTACAAATAAGGATAGACCAAATGGTGCAGTTCTATGCAATCTTATTGCAATACCAACTACTGTCTGTAAATATCAACCATCAGACAGGGCCTGAAACCGCCTATTGAACATGGGTTGTTTGAGTTCGAGATTCCATGTGACTTTAAAAATCGTAACGGACTTGGTTTGACGCATCTGAACATGAGGAGCTTAATTCCTAAACTGAATTACGTCAAGATCTGGGCTATGCCAGATGAGATCTAATCTGAAATGGCATTCATACTGTCCAATTTGGCGTAATAAAGAATTCTTAGCATGTAGGAAACAATTTACATGAGATTCTTGGTCTAAGAAGGGTATTTATACTTTCAAAGACATATTCAATGTTAATGGATTCCTCCGTTACTATGAAATCCGCCGGTGTTTTTAATGTCCCAGGATCATCCAGCCTACGGGGTGCCCCTGGGGAGCAGAATTAGCAGTACACCCATTGGTCAAACTTCTAACTGACAGACGCACCTCAAAAAGGAGTTGTTTCTGATATCTACAGTGCATTAATTATAGCACCACAAAAAACATGAACCATATCCACTTTATGGGAAAATTATTTTACACTTGCTGACAGACAAATAAATTGGGAGACAGTATGGAAAAATATGTGTGGGATCATCTAGCAACCCCAATCACCAATTCATGAATTTAAGAATTTAAAAATAGACGTCACATGGCTATTAGTCCATCGCCATTACGTGTGTTCTGCACCACAGGGGACCTTGGTACTTTTCAGCATGTGCTGTGGAAATGCCCGGGGGTGGTTGAATTCTGGGGGAAAGTCAAGGATATAATCTCTTTACTTGAGAGTGTGGTTTGCAGGAACTACAGCTGCTAAGAAAATTATTGTACAAAGGTGGACTCCACCTTATCAGTTACCGTTGCAACAATGGCTGCTCACAATCAATAATCCTGGGAGACCTAAACTATGATTTGGAAATGCAGGCTTCAGACAATCTAAAAGGTGTGTAATGATCTAAACCTAACCCAGCAGGTGACTAAGCCTACACGGCCCAACCCTAAATATCCTTCAAAGTCAACTCTGATTTATCTTGTCTTAACAAATACACCAGAAAAATATGGATCTACGGGTGCCTTCGCCTAATACATTAGTGTCCATTGCCCAGTTGTTTGTGTTAGAGATGTGAGAATGCAAAAATCTAAGCCTTGTGACGTCATAAAGAGAAACTTCAGCGAACATACTTTTTTTACATGTTTATTTTAGTAACCTTCGTTGTTTTTCCTTGAACCCGATTTAGCTGTCAGCCTTTTGGCAGATGTCTTCAATAATATTGTGGATGCTCCCTTCAAAAAAATTGTAGAGCTGAAGGTATATCAAATGCCTGTGATACCCTGGAATTATCAGAAGTCATTTATTAAATATATGATGCTTGGGTCAAGACCAGGAACACAGGCTTAGCCCGGACTGGCAAGCTTTTAAGCAACTGAAGATTTTTTTGTAAGACAAATCAGAAAGGCTAAATCTGATTATTATGTAAGCGCTCCTTCGGATTGTAATGGGAACACGGCGAAATTCTGGAAAACTGTCAAGTTTTGGAAAACTGTCAGAAAGGTTCTCCTTCCTCCTCTCTGCCACAACAAATTAATTCAGACAATGGCCTCATTACGGGGGGAAAAAAAGCCTTAATTGAATCACCACATCTCTTTGAAATAACTTCTAAGCCTATTCACAATTATATTGTGTCATATCCTGATCTGTTTCACGTCTTGTGCTCGTCTCCACCCCACTCCAGGTGTCGCTCATTTTCCCCATTATCCCCTCTGCATTTATACCTGTGTTTTCTGTTTGTCTGTTGGCAGTTTGTCTTGTCTCGTCAAGCCTACCAGCGTGTTTTTCCCGTACACCTGTTTCTCTCTAGCCCTTGTGGTCCCGGTTTTGACCACTCTGCCTGCCCTGAGCCTGCCTGCCGTTCTGTACCTGTCTGACACTGCCCTGGATTACTGACCTCTGCCTGCCCTTGACCTGTCGTCCGCCTGCCCCCTGTTTCGTTAAAAAAAGAACTATTGTTCGAACTGTCAGCATCTGGGTCTTTTCCTGAGGTCTGATATATTGGGCTGGATGCTGATAGGGGAAACTTGCTGAATGATCAGAGAAATGACAGTGCTTTTCTTTTAGTCTATTTACAGAAAAATAAGTCCTGGATGCTGTCCTAGCAATAGACAACAAGAAATCCAAAGGGACCGACCAATTGGATCCCAGTCTGCTTAAGTATGCAGTGCCCATCATTGTTGGCTCAATAACCCGCATTTTTATATTAAACATTGTTATCAGGAAATATTCCAAAAAGTGTGTAAATCATCTCTTATGCTGCCACTCCATAAGGACGAGGATAGAGGGATCTTAATCGTTATAGCCCCATTTCAAGGCTTCCTTGTCGAGCAGATTATTATAGATTATTGAATCCCTGAGAAATGCACAACTTTACTATTTTTTTAAATCTGAAAAATATATTTTTTAATGAAAACCATTCAGGGTTTAGGCCTTGACATACAGTTGAAGTTGGAAATTTACATACACTTAGGTTGGAGTCATTAAAACTCGTTTTTCAACCACTCCACAAATTTCTTGTTAACAAACTATAGTTTTGGCAAGTCGGTTAGGACATCTACTTTGTGCATGACACAATACATTTTTCCGACAATTTTTTAACAGACAGATTATTTCATGTATAATTCTATGTATCAATTCAATCCACAATTGCAGTGGATCAGAAGTTTACAAACACTAAGTTGACTGTGCCTTTAAACAGCTTGGAAAATTGCAGAAAATTATGTCATGGCTTTAGAAGCTTCTGATAGGCTAATTGACACATTTTGAGTCAATTGGAGGTGTACCTGTGGATGTATTTCAAGGCCTACCTTCAAACTCAGTGCCTCTTTGCTTGACCATGGGAAAATCGAAATAAATCACCGAAGACCTCAGTAAAAACATTGTAGACCTCCACAAGTCTGGTTCATCCTTGGGAGCAATTTCTAAATGCCTGAATGTACCACGTTCATCTGTATAAACAATAGTATGCAAGTATAAACACCATGGGACCACGAAGAAAAGGAAAAAGAGAAAGGAAGCAAAATTATGTGGATATATTGAAGAAACATCTCAAGACATCAGTCAGGAAATCAAAGTTTGGTCGCAAATGGGTCTTCCAAATGGACAATGACCCCAAACATATTTCCAAAGTTGTGGCAAAATGGCTTAAGGACAACAAAGGCAAGGTATTGGAGTGGCCATCACAAAGCCCTGACCTCAATCCTATAGAACATTTGTGGGCAGAACTGAAAAAGCGTGTGCGAGCACGGAGGCCTACAAACCTGACTCAGTTACACCAGTTCTGTCAGGAGGAATGGGCCAAAATTCACCCAACTTATTATGGGAAGCTTGTGGAAGGCTACCCGACACGTTTGACCCAAGTTAAACAATTTAAAGGCAATGCTACCAAATACTAATTGAGTGTATGTAAACTTCTGACCCCCTGGGAATGTGATGAAAGAAATAAAAGCTGAAATAAATAATTCTCTCTACTATTATTCTGACATTTCACATAATTAAAATAAAGTGGTGATCCTAACTGACCTAATACAGGGAATTGTTACTAGGATTAATAGTCAGAAATTGTGAAAAACTGTATGTATTGTATGTAAACTTCCAACTTCAACTGTAGATGCAGATTATAATATTATGTATGCCCAGACTGTTGATCTGGCTGTGTCAAAACTACTGTCAGATTTTATAGCTATGCATGAATCCTTTTTCTGATTTGAAAACTTGTGCTTAATACAGGGAAAACGAAATACATGTTGTTTTCAAACTCTCGTTAAGAATATTTCAGATGAGCTACATGTTCACTCATTAAATGGTTCTCCAATCAAACATGTTCCCGCCTATAAATATTTTGGCATTTGGATTGATATGGATTTGATGTTTAAAAAGATTTGGAGTTAGCTTTTTCTACAGAAACAGATGATGCCTTTCTCTAAGCAAAAGCAGATTATTCAGTCAACCTTTTTATCTGTTCATGATTATGGTGATATTATTTATCAAAGTGCAGCAGAAACTACTCTTAAACCTTTAGATGCCATCTCCCATAGTGCCCTTTGTTTTGTTACTGGTGACAGTTGTGATACTCATCACTGCATCCTGTATCAAAAGGTTGGCTGGACATCGCTGAAGACCTGTAGATTTTTGTTTACAAGGCCCTACTTCCTAAACTTCCGTCTTATATAACTTTGCTGTTGAAGTATAGACACCTGAGTTGCCTAACTCGTTCACAGGATTGGTTAACTCTTGAGGTTCCTAGAGTCTCCACAGAGCTAGGAAAATCTGCTTTTAGTTTTAATGCACTGTATTCCTGGAACAAAATTCAAAATATATTTAATCTTGATGTATTGATTGGGGACTTATTTGTGGACGAATGTAACAGTTTTTCTGTGTGATTTATGATGTTTTACTTGTGCTTCCCATGACTGTATTTTTGTATTTTAATATGTATCTTTTGGGGTAAAATGGGTATATTTATGTTGTATATACAGGTCACATTTTCCAAAGCGGGATGGAAGGAAACGAAAGAAGAGACGTAGGTCTGTAGTTCTTGATGTCAGATGAGTCGAGTGTTGGTTTCCTGGTTTCCTGAGGAGCGGAGCGGAGCAACTCAGGCCATTTTGAAGTCAGAGGGGACGCAGCCAGTGGTCAGAGATGAGTTGATGAGGAATGGGAGAACGTCCCAGAGATGGACTGGAGAAGGGGATGGGGGTCGAGCGGGCAAGTTGTCAGGCGACCAGACCTCACTAGTCACATGATTTCATCTGGAAAGAGGGGAAAAATAGGTCAAGGCGTAGGGTAGATTCTGTGTGACTGAGACCAGTAGACTCAATAGTCTGAGTGATTGAGGAGCGGATGTCGTCAACCTTCTTTTCAAAGTGGTTGACAACGTCGTCCGCAGAGAGGGAGAAGAGAGGGCCGGAAGCAGAGGATTAAGGAGGAAGGAGGTGGCCTGGCTGAAAATTTCACTGTCAGTCTACACTTGCTGTTTACGAAGCGAGTGACAAATACAATTTGATACGGCCCAGAGAGGTTCTCAGCTTCAGCTTCCTCTCTGTCAGGTGGATATGGTCCAGATAGGTCCTCAGCTTCAGCCTCCTCTCTGTCAGGTGGATATGGTCCAGAGAGGGCCTCAGCTAGCCCAGGGAAAGTGCAAAGCTGAGCCATCAATCTCTGTACCTCTCTGCCTCCACATGCACATGATTACATGCCTGCCTGCTGCCTGCCTGCTGCATCTCTAAGTGGAATGTGTGACGGGATTGAACAATCAGCCGCGTTACCCGGGAGAAATGTACCCCCAGCCCACCCCCGTTGAGCAACCCGGCCCGCCCCCCTTGAGCAACACAGCCCGCCCCCCTTGAGCAACACAGCCCGCCCCTCTTGAGCAACCCAGCCCGCCCCCCTTGAGCAACACAGCCCGCCCCTCTTGAGCAACCCGGCCCGCCCCCCTTGAGCAACACAGCCCGCCCCCCTTGAGCAACACAGCCCGCCCCCCTTGAGCAACACAGCCCGCCCCCCTTGAGCAACACAGCCCGCCCCCCTTGAGCAACACAGCCCGCCCCCCTTGAGCAACACAGCCCGCCCCCCTTGAGGAACACAGCCCGCCCCTCTTGAGCAACACAGCCCGCCCCCCTTGAGCAACACAGCCCGCCCCTCTTGAGCAACCCGGCCCGCCCCCCTTGAGCAACACAGCCCGCCCCCCTTGAGCAACACAGCCCGCCCCCCTTGAGGAACACAGCCCGCCCCCCTTGAGCAACACAGCCCGCCCCCCTTGAGCAACACAGCCCGCCCCCCTTGAGCAACACAGCCCGCCCCCCTTGAGCAACACAGCCCGCCCCCCTTGAGGAACACAGCCCGCCCCTCTTGAGCAACACAGCCCGCCCCTCTTGAGCAACCCGGCCCGCCCCCCTTGAGCAACACAGCCCGCCCCCCTTGAGCAACACAGCCCGCCCCCCTTGAGGAACACAGCCCGCCCCCCTTGAGCAACACAGCCCGCCCCTCTTGAGCAACCCGGCCCGCCCCCCTTGAGCAACACAGCCCGCCCCTCTTGAGCAACCCGGCCCGCCCCCCTTGAGCAACCCGGCCCGCCCCTCTTGAGCAACCCGGCCCGCCCCCCTTGAGCAACCCGGCCCGCCCCTCTTGAGCAACCCGGCCCGCCCCCCTTGAGCAACACAGCCCGCCCCTCTTGAGCAACACAGCCCGCCCCCCTTGAGCAACACAGCCCGCCCCCCTTGAGGAACACAGCCCGCCCCCCTTGAGCAACACAGCCCGCCCCTCTTGAGCAACACAGCCCGCCCCCCTTGAGCAACACAGCCCGCCCCCCTTGAGGAACACAGCCCGCCCCCCTTGAGCAACACAGCCCGCCCCTCTTGAGCAACCCAGCCCGCCCCCCTTGAGCAACACAGTAACACAGGCTTGCCTCTTGATCTCTGTCGGTCCCCTGCCAGGATCACAACTCAAAGCTTTGACTGTTTTTTTTCTAACATTGACTGATGTGTAACTTTAAAGTGTCACTTTTACTTACACTGACTGATCTAACCCTTTTGGGGGGGGATTTTTAGAGGGGGGGGGGGGAACTTTTAGGGGGGAAAAATAAGTTGTATTTAAATGTATTTAGGTACATCTTCCCATTCCAAATGAACTAATATGGCAGCTTAATGACTTCAAATACTTTTTACCTTTAGTATAACATTCTCACGAGTAGGAGTAGTAACATCAACGATGCTAACGTGAATGAGACATTGTAGGTCATTGAGGATTTTCTAGAATAGATCTCACACATGCTCAAATCTAAGGTCATTAGCCCTTTAAAAAATATTCTACGGAAGTGATATGAATAATACTGTTGCTCACAATATTATTTCCCCTGATTTAAAAAGACTAACACCAAGGGACACTTTGCATTTAGACAAACCAAATTATCAATGAAATTCTCAAATGTATGACATAATAAAAGGGTGTGATTAGTTAATAATTTAATATACTGTAGATCTCTCCCCCCGATAACAGTTTGCTACTGAAGGGAATGCTCGAGGTCCTTGTATATCGTTGTAATGAGGGATTTTCAAGGCACTAACACCAATTATATACAACTGAGGGACATGCAGTAAAGTAGGAACATTTACAGACTTCTTTGTTTTTATTGATCTGTACAATAAATTACATATTTTTACTGACTTTATAGCATTCAAAATAATGGATAGATATCTCTTAACATGTAACTACAACTCTACGCATCACCACTGGAACAAGCAGCCCATTTGCTTACCGTAAATACTTTAAACAATGCATAAATGTATTTATGTTTATTGTACCTTATTTAATTAAGCAGGGAGTCACCACTGAGACCAGGGTCTCTTTCACAAGGGAGCCCTGCATATGCAATTTCATTAGACAACATAAACAAATATCAATATTTTAAATTGCCCGATCGACACCAGAACATCCTAATGTAATGTACTGTGTAGTTGGTACCAGCAATGAAATTTCTCTAGTTCGGGTGGAGACCCGAGGAACATCAAGTCACACAACCTTGTGGACGGGTTTGATTATCTCATGTTTTTGTATTTTAAGAGCGAAGTTAGGGAAATCAGAAGCTTGTTTAGTAGTAGAGCTTTGTAAAAAAACACAAAGGGAACATTGATATTCTGCCCTTGCAGAAAGAGTCCCCTTTCATAAGCTTTGCTGGTAGATAAACTCTTTCCAGCAGCTGTATTACTGAATAATGATTTATTACCACCAGTTCACAGGTACGGTATTAGAAACGGAGTAAAACTGACATAGAAGAAAGAAAAACAAGCAGAAGTTAAAGTATTTTGAATAAAAAGCTCAATTCTCACTAACATCACAGCGTGTATTTTTTACGTACGTTATAATATCATCATGAAAATATCCTGCCGTATGCAAAAAAATATATTATAAATTGCATAGAGCAGATATTTCTAACCGTGCAGCTATCGAGACAATACGTAAGTCTATCACTTAAACAATCATCCGTACAAAATATCATCAAGAATTGTATTGGTAATTATGTTATTATTGTTTCACCTACAGACAATTCTTCTACAAATTGAATGGTGGAGTTTCATAATATATGCAGCTCTACAGTGACTTTCACCATTTGTAATGCTAAGAATGATTCTTCTTTTACAGGATATAGAAACTTAAGCAAACAGACATTTTCAGTGAATCTAGTGAACATGGATTTTACCTTAAAATGAATTCAAACCAATTACATGGGCCAGAACACTCCCAGCCTAGTATCTGTAAGGATGCCAAAATTAACACTAGAATTTAAAGTTACTTATCAGTCTTTGGAGAGAGGAGTAGTACAATCTCTGAAACTGGGTGCAGAAAGGTCTTGCATGACCCTCTCTTGCTGTCTTGACTTCAACCTTTCTTACTTTCCCATCTCGGCAAGGAAATGTCTTCTTGACGATGCCCATGGGCCGGTCCTTTCTTTTCACTTGACTGTCTCACAGCGTCACAATGTCTCCCTCCTGAAGCTCGGGCTACTCTTTCTTCCACTTCCTACGGCTCTGCAGGGTAGGAAGATAGTCTTTCTTCCAGCGGTGCCGGAAGGTGTTGGCAAGGCTTTGAACTTACCTCCAACGCCGGCTGAAGAGATCTTTCTCATTGAATTCACCTGCAGCAACCTTTTGGGAGAGGAGTGTTGCTAGTGTGGAGATGAGGGGGAAGTCTGTGGATCTGTGGAAACAGGAACCTCTGGGTGAACATTCGCAATGGCTGTGACTTCTGCCATGAATGTAGTCAGGACTCCGTAAGTTTGGATGGACTCACCATCAGCAGCATGGAATCCATGATGCGACTCTTGATGACCGATCATTCTGTTGCAGCTGCGTCCTACAGTATATGAGACCAGTGCGATGGGTTGAAGACCCAGGTACATCCTTTACTCCTGGACCTTCTTCTCTCTCTGAACGGCCTCCATCTTCAACTCTCTGCAACCTCTGATGAAGTTTGTGCCACAGTCAGACTTGATTTGTTTGGCTGGTCCTCTGATAGAAAAGAACCGCCGCAGAGCATTTATGAAGAATTCATGAAGCATTGACTCAATGTGGATTGCCTCATACACGGTTAACAGCACAGCCCAACGGTTACTGCTTGCTAGTCCACCGCTGGTGCTACGTGCTGCAATCATCCAGTGGGTCGAACAGGCTGTTGATCGTCAACAAGACTCCAAGTCTAGTGTATCTCTGTTGAAGACTAGTTAAGAACAAAGGCCGCACACCGTTAAAGCTCCAAATTCACCGTTTTAATGACAAAATATACACATTTCACCTCACATGACCATTGCGGACATGACGAATGGTGGGTGCAAAAACGATTTGTGTACTTTTAAAAATGTGATATCAATGAGATGGGCACATGTAGTAGTTCCAATTTTTTTTTTTTATATAAATTTACAAAATGACCAAGTAGGAGACCTGGAAGGCAACACAAATCAAATAACATAATCATGTAAGAAATGGTTCAGACCTCTAAGAGACATGGTACACAAAACAGTGAATCGAATACAATTCTCTTCTCAATAATAGATTATCAGTATATCCACCCCTCCTAGGAGTCTTAACGTATTCAATGCCAATGTACAGTGCCTTGCAAAAGTATTCCCCCCTTGGCGTTTTTCGTACTTTGTTGCATTACAACCTGTAATTTAAATGGATTTTTATTTGGATTTCATGTAATGCACATACACAAAATAGTCAAAATTGTGAAGTGAAAAGATATTTTTTTTTTACTTGTTTCAAAAAATGTATATATATTTTTTTAAACGGAAAAGTGGAGGGTGCATATGTAAATCACACCTTTGCTATGAAGCCCCTGAATGAGATCTGGTGCAACCAATCACCTTCAGAAGTCACATAATTAGTGAAAGTTCACCTGTTTCCAATCTAAGTGTCACATGATCTGTCACATAATCTACACCTGTTCTGAAAGGCCTCAGAGTCTGCAACACCACTAAGCAAGGAGCACCACCAAGCAAGCGGCACCATGAAGACCAAGGAGCTCTCCAAACAGATCAGGTGCAAAGTTGTGGAGAAGTACAGATCAGGGTTGGGTTATATAAAAACATCAGAAACTTTAAACACCCCACAGAGCACCATTAAATCCATTATTAAAAATTGGAAAGAATATGGCATCACAACAAACCTGCCAAGAGAGGGCCGCCCACCAAAACTCACAGACCAGGCAAGGTGGGCATTAATCAGAGAGGCAACAAAGAGACCAAAGATAACCCTGAAGGAGCTGCAAAGCTCCACAGCGGAGATTGGAGTATCTGTCCATAGGACCACTGTAAGCCGTACACTCCACAGAGCTGGGCTTTACAGAAGAGTGACCAGAAAAAAGCCATTGCTTAAATTGTTCACCAAAAGGCATGTGGGAGACTCCCCAAACATATGGAAGAAGGTACTCTGGTCAGATGAGACTAAAATTTAGCTTTTTGGCCATCAAGATAAACACTATGTCTGGCGCAAACCCAGCACCCCGCTTCACCCCGAGAACACCATCCCCACAGTGAAGCATGGTGGTAGCAGCATCATGCTGTGGGGATGTTTTTCATCAACAGGGACTGGGAAACTGGTCAGAATTGAAGGAATGATGGATGGCGCTAAATAAAGGAAAATTGAGGGAAACCTGTTTCAGGCTTCCAGATATTAGACCGGGATGGAGGTTCACCTTCCAGCAGGACAATGATCCAAATCATACTGCTAAAGCAACACTCAAGATGTTTATGGGAAACATTTAAATGTCTTGGAATGGCCTAGGAATGGCCACAGAATCTGTGGTATGACTTAAAGAATGCTGTACACCAGCAGAACCCATCCAACTTGAAGGAGCTGGAGCAGTTTTGCCTTGAAGAATGGGCAACAATCCCAGTGGCTAGATGTGCCAAGCTTATAGAGACATACCCCAAGAGACTTGCAGCTGTAATTGCTGCAAAAGGTGGCTCTGCAAAGTTTTGACTTTGGGGGGGATGAATAGTTATGCACGCTCAAGTTTTCTATTTTTCTGTCTTATTTCTTGTTTGTTTCACAATAAAAAATATTTTGCATCTTCAAAGTGGTTGGCATGTTGTGTAAATCAAATGATACTAGCCCCCCCAAAAAATCAATTTTAATTCCAGGTTGTAAGGCAACAAAATAGGAAAAATGCCAAGGGGGGTGAATACTTTAGCAAGCCACTGTAACTCAAAGAGCTAATGCTGTGAAGAGCCTCCATGAAATGCACAGCCACAGCTTTCACTGGTCAAGGGTCCTGATATTACTCCTGTGTTCTGCTATCCTTGTTTTCAGATCTCGTTTTGCTTTACCTACATAGCGTAGACCACAAATACACTTGATCGGGTATATACATTTTTTTGTGGAACATTTAATGATGCCCTTAATCTTAATGGCCTTGCCCGTAATAGAGTGATTGAACATTGTACATTTGTTTGTAAAGTTACACTTCTCACATGCTCAGTGGATTCTGGCCCTTCAACGGCAGTAGAGAATGCTTACTTCCGAGTCCAGTAGTTCTCTGGCTTGTCGTTGAACTTGGTGAGTCCAGTTGTGAGGAGGTGCTAGGAGCTTCACCAGCTCTGCAACATTGGAACAAATCAAAATGGGTCACATTGGATTCATGACGTTCTACGCTAGGTGACTGGCCATCAGTACGAGTGGGAGCGCAGAAGACAGGATGTAGTAGTAGTCGTGAGCTGTGGACCAGCTTGTTGTGGGAGGGAGACAGGATGTAGTAGTAGTCGTGAGCTTTGGACCAGCTTGTTGTGGGAGGGAGACAGGATGTAGTAGTAGTCCTGAGCTGTGGACCAGCTTGTTGTGGGTCGGGAGACAGGATGTAGTAGTAGTCGTGAGCTTTGGACCAGCTTGTTGTGGGTCGGGAGACAGGATGTAGTAGTAGTCCTGAGCTGTGGACCAGCTTGTTGTGGGAGGGAGACAGGATGTAGTAGTAGTCGTGAGCTGTGGACCAGCTTGTTGTGGGGAGGGAGGGTGGCGCAGTGGTCTACTTTACACTGACTGAGCCTCCAGTAAAATGTCTTCTTTACACTGACTGAGCCTCCAGTAAAATGTCTACTTTACACTGACTGAGCCTCCAGTAAAATGTCTTCTTTACACAGACTGAGCCTCCAGTAAAATGTCTTCTTTACACAGACTGAGCCTCCAGTAAAATGTCTTCTTTACACTGACTGAGCCTCCAGTAAAATGTCTACTTTACACTGACTGAGCCTCCAGTAAAATGTCTTCTTTACACAGACTGAGCCTCCAGTAAAATGTCTTCTTTACACAGACTGAGCCTCCAGTAAAATGTCTTCTTTACACAGACTGAGCCTCCAGTAAAATGTCTACTTTACACAGACTCAGCCTCTAGTCAAATGTCTACTTTACACTGACTGAGCCTCCAGTAAAATGTCTACTCTAAGGACCAGCTTGTTGTGGGAGGGAGACAGGGTGTAGTAGTAGTCGTGAGCTGTGGACCAGCTTGTTGTGGGAGGGAGACAGGATGTAGTAGTAGTCGTGAGCTGTGGACCAGCTTGTTGTGGGAGGGAGACAGGATGTAGTAGTAGTCCTGAGCTGTGGACCAGCTTGTTGTGGGTCGGGAGACAGGATGTAGTAGTAGTCGTGAGCTTTGGACCAGCTTGTTGTGGGTCGGGAGACAGGATGTAGTAGTAGTCCTGAGCTGTGGACCAGCTTGTTGTGGGAGGGAGACAGGATGTAGTAGTAGTCGTGAGCTGTGGACCAGCTTGTTGTGGGGAGGGAGGGTGGCGCAGTGGTCTACTTTACACTGACTGAGCCTCCAGTAAAATGTCTTCTTTACACTGACTGAGCCTCCAGTAAAATGTCTACTTTACACTGACTGAGCCTCCAGTAAAATGTCTTCTTTACACAGACTGAGCCTCCAGTAAAATGTCTTCTTTACACAGACTGAGCCTCCAGTAAAATGTCTACTTTACACAGACTGAGCCTCCAGTAAAATGTCTTCTTTACACAGACTGAGCCTCCAGTAAAATGTCTACTTTACACTGACTGAGCCTCCAGTAAAATGTCTTCTTTACACAGACTGAGCCTCCAGTAAAATGTCTTCTTTACACAGACTGAGCCTCCAGTAAAATGTCTTCTTTACACTGACTGAGCCTCCAGTAAAATGTCTACTTTACACTGACTGAGCCTCCAGTAAAATGTCTTCTTTACACAGACTGAGCCTCCAGTAAAATGTCTTCTTTACACAGACTGAGCCTCCAGTAAAATGTCTTCTTTACACAGACTGAGCCTCCAGTAAAATGTCTACTTTACACAGACTCAGCCTCTAGTCAAATGTCTACTTTACACTGACTGAGCCTCCAGTAAAATGTCTACTCTAAGGACCAGCTTGTTGTGGGAGGGAGACAGGGTGTAGTAGTAGTCGTGAGCTGTGGACCAGCTTGTTGTGGGAGGGAGACAGGATGTAGTAGTAGTCGTGAGCTGTGGACCAGCTTGTTGTGGGAGGGAGACAGGATGTAGTAGTAGTCCTGAGCTGTGGACCAGCTTGTTGTGGGTCGGGAGACAGGATGTAGTAGTAGTCGTGAGCTTTGGACCAGCTTGTTGTGGGTCGGGAGACAGGATGTAGTAGTAGTCCTGAGCTGTGGACCAGCTTGTTGTGGGAGGGAGACAGGATGTAGTAGTAGTCGTGAGCTGTGGACCAGCTTGTTGTGGGGAGGGAGGGTGGCGCAGTGGTCTACTTTACACTGACTGAGCCTCCAGTAAAATGTCTTCTTTACACTGACTGAGCCTCCAGTAAAATGTCTACTTTACACTGACTGAGCCTCCAGTAAAATGTCTTCTTTACACAGACTGAGCCTCCAGTAAAATGTCTTCTTTACACAGACTGAGCCTCCAGTAAAATGTCTTCTTTACACTGACTGAGCCTCCAGTAAAATGTCTACTTTACACTGACTGAGCCTCCAGTAAAATGTCTTCTTTACACAGACTGAGCCTCCAGTAAAATGTCTTCTTTACACAGACTGAGCCTCCAGTAAAATGTCTTCTTTACACAGACTGAGCCTCCAGTAAAATGTCTACTTTACACAGACTCAGCCTCTAGTCAAATGTCTACTTTACACTGACTGAGCCTCCAGTAAAATGTCTACTCTAAGGACCAGCTTGTTGTGGGAGGGAGACAGGGTGTAGTAGTAGTCGTGAGCTGTGGACCAGCTTGTTGTGGGAGGGAGACAGGGTGTAGTAGTAGTCGTGAGCTGTGGACCAGCTTGTTGTGGGAGGGAGACATGATGTAGTAGTAGTCGTGAGCTGTGGACCAGCTTGTTGTGGGAGGGAGAGAGGTTGTGTGACTGGAAGTGATCAACTGGTGGAGGCCATTCAACCTGGCTGTGAGACTTCCTTGTATGCCGATGGCTGATGATATTTCACAAAGGCTTGCTGGTCTTCTACATCACATGAGGTTGGTGGCACCTTAATTGGGGAGGACGGGCTTGTGGTAATGGCTGGAGTGGAATGGTATCAAATACATCAAACAAATGGTTTCCATTTGGTTGATGCCCTTATATTTGCGCCGTTCAAGCCATTATTATGGGCTCCTGAGTGGCGCAGTGGTCTAAGACACTGCATCTCAGTGCAAGAGGCATCACTGCAGTACCTGGTTTGAATCCAGGCTCCATAACATTTGGCTGTGATTGGGAGTCCCATAGGGCTGCGCACAATTTGGCTGGGGCAGACCGTCATTGTAAATAAGAATTTGTTCTTAACTGAGTTGCCTACTTAAATAAAGGGTAAATAAAAAATGATGAGGCAGCCTCCTGTGTTTTTACAAACTTCTCAGTCCTCTCGAGAGAACGGTGTTAAATTGATTACATCCTTTTTTCCCCTCATCGATCTACATACAATGCCCCATTACGACAAAAACAGGTTAATTAAAATTTGGTCTGAAAAACAGATTCACTACATGGAACAACAGATAGACTCAAAAACAAAATCTAAAGGAAGACTGTTCTGAAGTGTCTGTCCTGCACCTTCTTTTTTTAACTAAACAGTCTCCATATATACTAACTTTAATTTCTGCAACTGGTACCGGGGGACATTCAGATGAGTCTTGCATCCAATAAAGAAAAACAGATGTCCGTAGCTTAAACTGGCCTATTTTTATGGGGATGTTTTGTTATGCTAATTAGACATCTACTCTAGGGGATTTAACAAACCATTTGTAATTTTAAAGTGTTTTATCATGGTTGCAAAGGCAAAGGACACAAATGCCACCACAATTCAAGAATGACCCTTGTAAAATTAAAAGATGGGCACTCAAAATTCTGATGATCTTACCACATCCATAATATCACAAACAACATATTTCAACCATAAACAATATATTCCAACCACAAACAACATATTCCAACTGTTCCTAAAAGTGTGTACCAAGGTACAAGAAAATAAACCTTGGCAGTGCAGCATGGTATTGGCAGGATTAGGTGTTAAAAAGCTCACCAAGAGCTCACAGATCTTATTGCAGTACTTACAGAATATATCTTCTTGCCCAGATTTTCAATAGAACAAGATCATTTACGATTCCAGCAAACTTGTAGAGAATTTGGTGGCATTAGACTTCAGATAGATTTTTTTCATAAAACAAAAAAACAAACAAAATGAGAGGGATATCAGAAAAAAATAAAATGTCCTCTAGTCAAATGTCTTCTTTACACAGACTGAGCCTCCAGTAAAATGTCTACTTTACACAGACTGAGCCTCCAGTAAAATGTCTTCTTTACACAGACTGAGCCTCCAGTAAAATGTCTTCTTTACACAGACTGAGCCTCCAGTAAAATGTCTTCTTTACACTGACTGAGCCTCCAGTAAAATGTCTTCTTTACAAAGTCTGAGCCTCCAGTAAAATGTCTTCTTTACACTGACTGAGCCTCCAGTAAAATGTCTTCTTTACACAGACTGAGTCTCCAGTAAAATGTCTTCTTTACACTGACTGAGCCTCCAGTAAAATGTCTACTTTACACAGACTGAGCCTCCAGTAAAATGTCTACTTTACACCGACTGAGCCTCCAGTAAAATGTCTTCTTTACACAGACTGAGCCTCCAGTAAAATGTCTTCTTTACACAGACTGAGCCTCCAGTAAAATGTCTTCTTTACACAGACTGAGCCTCCAGTAAAATGTCTTCTTTACACAGACTGAGCCTCCAGTAAAATGTCTTCTTTACACAGACTGAGCCTCCAGTAAAATGTATACTTTACACAGACTGAGCCTCCAGTAAAATGTCTACTCTACACAGACTGAGCCTCCAGTAAAATGTCTTCTTTACACAGACTGAGCCTCCAGTAAAATGTCTTCTTTACACAGACTGAGCCTCCAGTAAAATGTCTACTTTTACACAGACTGAGCCTCCAGTAAAATGTCTTCTTTACACTGACTGAGCCTCCAGTAAAATGTCTTCTTTACACAGACTGAGCCTCCAGTAAAATGTCTTCTTTACACAGACTGAGCCTCCAGTAAAATGTCTTCTTTACACAGACTGAGCCTCCAGTAAAATGTCTTCTTTACACAGACTGAGCCTCCAGTAAAATGTATACTTTACACAGACTGAGCCTCCAGTAAAATGTCTACTCTACACAGACTGAGCCTCCAGTAAAATGTCTTCTTTACACAGACTGAGCCTCCAGTAAAATGTCTTCTTTACACAGACTGAGCCTCCAGTAAAATGTCTACTTTTACACAGACTGAGCCTCCAGTAAAATGTCTTCTTTACACTGACTGAGCCTCCAGTAAAATGTCTTCTTTACACTGACTGAGCCTCCAGTAAAATGTCTTCTTTACACAGACTGAGCCTCCAGTAAAATGTCTACTCTACACAAACTGAGCCTCTAGGTTGCTGCAGGCAACATGTCTTCTTTACACAAACTGAGTCTCTAGGTTGCTGCAGGCAACATGTCTTCTTTACACAAACTGAGCCTCTAGGTTGCTGCAGGCAACATGTCTTCTTTACACAAACTGAGCCTCTAGGTTGCTGCAGGCAACATGTCTTCTTTACACAGACTGAGCCTCTAGGTTGCTGCAGGCAACATGTCTTCTTTACACAAACTGAGCCTCTAGGTTGCTGCAAGCAACATGTCTTCTTTACACAAACTGAACCTCTAGGTTGCTACGGGCAACATGTCTTTTTTACACAAACTGAGCCTCTAGGTTGCTACAGGCAACATGTCTTCTTTACACAAACTGAGCCTCTAGGTTGCTACGGGCAACATGTCTTCTTTACACAAACTGAGCCTCTAGGTTGCTACGGGCAACATGTCTTCTTTACACAAACTGAGCCTCTAGGTTGCTACGGGCAACATGTCTTCTTTACACAAACTGAGCCTCTAGGTTGCTACGGGCAACATGTCTTCTTTACACAAACTGAGCCTCTAGGTTGCTACGGGCAACATGTCTTCTTTACACAAACTGAGCCTCTAGGTTGCTACGGGCAACATGTCTTCTTTACACAAACTGAGCCTCTAGGTTGCTACGGGCAACATGTCTTCTTTACACAAACTGAGCCTCTAGGTTGCTGCAGGCAACATTCACGGTAAATGACAGGTCATGGTCGTTTTTAGTCCCTCCTGCCTTGCTACTCATAACCTCATATCAGTTTATGTACACTATGTCTCCTACAAGAGACAAGCAGTAGGCTAGGCTGGGCTGTCTAAATTGTCACAACTCCTGATCATTATCTTGCCCCTTTCTGCTCTCTGTTTTCTGTCATTTCGTCTTGAGTGTTGATCAATCTGAGCTCCGGTCTCTGATATTTGAATGCTAGAAGGAACTGGTTTACCTCAACACCTCAATCAAAATGAGTTGAAAGTTCCGCCCCATTCAAATGAAATAGAGAAACACAGAAACCATCTGATGTGGCAGTGTGACTGAAATGTTGGTTGCATCCCAAATGGCACCCTATTCCTTATATAGTTCACTACGTTTTACCAGGGCCTATAGGGTAGTGCATTATGTAAGTGCACTACGTGGGTAGGATGCCATTTTGAGAGCTTGGGACTATAAGGTTCTATCTACATTGTTGTTGTGAGTTATGCCTCGTTCTGTTCAATGTTCTCTACCTATGTAGTACTCTAAATACCTTCATTCATGTTGTTAACTTCAAAAGAATACTATAAAATAATTGCTGACAACATTCAAACCATTGAGATATCGGAGCTTTAATGCCAGTCTCAGAATCATCTTTTTTTTGCAGATAGAACCGTATAATTCTGAGCTCTCGGTTTGGAACAGAGCCGTTGTGTTCCAAAGGGTTCAGCAATCCATGTCCCCCTGAAGAATCCCCCCTTTGAGGACTAGTTCTACTGGTTATCCAACAAAGCATTGAACAGATTCCATTCAAGCCCATCATAGAATAAATCATCAAATCTAAAATGTCAATCTCTTTCTAACAAATATAGCCCAGAGACCGTCACACCCTGATCTGTTTCACCTGTCTTTGTGATTGTCTCCACCCCCCCCTCCAGGTGTCGCCCATCTTCCAGCATTATCCCCTGTGTATTTATACCTGTGTTCTCTGTTTGTCTGTTGCCAGTTCGTTTTGTTTCGTCAAACCTACCAGCGGTTTTCCCTCTGTTCCTGTCGCTCGATTGTTCCCTAGTCTTCCCGGTTTTTACATTTTCTGCCTACCCTGAGCCTGCCTGCCATCCTGTACCTTTTCCCCACTTAACTGGATTACTGACATGCCTACCCTGAGCCTGCCTGTCGTCCTATACCTTTGCCCCACCTATCTGGACTATTGACCCCTGCCTGCCCTTGACCTGTGTTTGCCTGCCCCTGTTGGATTAATAAACTGTTGTTAATTCGACGTTGTCTGCATCTGGGTCTTTCCTTGATGGGTGATACTACCTACAACAAAAATAAACAACAAACATGCTGTCATAAGAGAGCTGCTAGAACAGCTAAATGGAACCATTTACTGAGTACAGTAGATGTGATTTCCACCGCAATTCTGATACATTCAAATCCCACATTCATGAAGATACACATTTTCTACACCTACGGTATACCAATATTATATGTAGGCTAAACGAGAGAGGAATTGCTTAGATAGCTGTTACACTACAGTATACCAATATTATATGTAGCCTAAACCAGAGTGCAATAGCTTAGATAGATGTGTAGTGCCGATCAGGCATAAGCCCCTACTCTCCCCAGCTGTGGTAAGAAACCCCTGAGGTATTGCTCCACAAGCCACCCTGTAAAACCCAACCACATCACATCTGGGTCCCAGCAGGTGCTGTGAAGTCCCAGCATACATCAGCATTCAGTTCAACAGTAAACCGTTGTACTGGTGTCCCCTGGCAGTGCCCATGCATTCACTCTGATTTGATCATAAGCATCAGAAATCTGGACCAAGTACCAGGGATGACAAGATGTGCAGAATACAAGCTATGAGTGACCACTACAGGGAGAAGGGAATAATCCATTATAGTAAAGTACACAAGTATTTTGAATTCGCCATGTTAAAGTGGTTCACTTTGGACCAAAGCCTTTTTTCGTCTTGCCACTTCAATGTCTCCTAACCTGAGTCGTTGTGGTGTATAAGTCTGTGTCTAAAAGTAATGCTGTTTAATCTGGTTATTGTACATTTTAATTTAGCATATATACTGAACAAAAATATAAACACAACATGTAAAGTGTTGGTGCCATGATTCAGGAGCTGAATTAAAAGATCTCAGAAAGGTTCCATAAGCACAAAAGAAATGTGTTTCTTTCAAATTTTGTGAACAAACTTGTTTACATCCTTGTTACTGAGCATTTCTCCTTCACCAAGACAATCCATCCACCTGACGGGTGTGGTATATCAAGAAGTTGATTAAACAGCATGATCATTACACAGGTGCAACTTGTGCTGGGGACAATAAAAGGCCATTCTAAAATGTGCAGTTTTGTCACACAACACAATACCACAGACGTCTCAAGTTGAGGGAGTGTGCAATTGGCATGCTGACTGCATGAATGTCCACCAGAGTGGTTGCCAGATAATTTAATGTTAATTTCTCCACCATAAGCCGCCTCCAGTGTAGTTTTAGAGAATTTGGCAGTACATCCAACCGGCCTCACAACCGCAGACCATGTGTAACTATGCCAGCCCAGGACCTCCACATCCGGCTTCTTCACCTGCGAGATCATCTGAGACCAGCTGATGAAACTGAGGAGTATTTCTGTCAGTAATAAATCACTTTTGTGGGAAAAAGCTCAGTCTGGTTGGCTGGGCATGCCCTCCAGGGCCCATCCATGGCAGCACCAATTCCCAGTCATGTGAAATCCATAGATTAGGGCCTAATTTATTTATTTCAATTGACTGATTTCCTTATATGAACTGTAACTCAGTAAAATTGTTGAAATTGTTCCGTGTTGTGTTTATATTTTTGTTCAGTGGAAGAACAAGGCAAGGAGAGCCAAACGTCACAATCTCATTATTATTCTACACGGCGGCTCTATGGCCATATTATCCCTGATAAGCACAGCTAGGAATAATTGGCAAAGATAACTTTTATTTTATCAATCATTATCTTTGATACTTGTCTGTCTGCAGGTTTTTAATTGTAATCGTTTTTTCCCCTCAAAATATCATTGACTTTCATATCACCTATCACTTATCAGCAATATTAGAGTCATGTTCGACAGTGTCCATCAGGAGAAAAGAATATGGCTTTGGGAACTAGGTCAATGTAACCTAATTAATCGGTGGTAAATAAAACAATGACTGTTTCTAGGAAATGTTGCAGTGTAAGGCTCTTTAGCTAAACAAATGCTGAAAAGTCAAAGATGAAGAATGATTGTGGTTTCCACGGGCTGTTGATTTACATATATGCATGACTAGATAAAACATGCTCATGCTTGTCTATTCACCCCCCCATGTCCACACCTGCCCCAGAATCTATGCTTTGGCCTTGTTTATATTTCAGGAGAAGATGATTGGAGGATAATACTACATGGAACCATCACAGTCTGAGCAGAACCCTGAAGCTTCTCTTCTGATTTGAATCATCTTTATCATACTGTAGTGTGGATCTCTGGAGGATCGGAGAGGAATCCTACTCCTTTGGAAGGTATTGTGTGTGGAGATATAGCCTGCAGGTTTAGGAAAGTGTGGTTATCCAACTGGGTCAAAATATAAGGTGGCTGTCCTCTTTGAAGGGAGCACATTATATCTGCAAAAACTGTGTTTTTACATGCGAGCAAGCCAAGCTTGAAAATAGCTAAGCGGAATTCGATTAGGCTGTGCTCCTCCAACCCCGGGGTCTGAGAGAAATACTGGGTGTGTTGGTCCATTTGAATCCTTCCCTTCAACTTGTCAGTACTTTGATTCCTGGACAGATTCCCTTGCTGCATTTTTGCTTCAGTGCTCATCACACTCTGTTGTCTCTCACTTCTAGTATCTGTCTCCTATCTTAAAGAACAGGAGCTGCCAGGCAACATACAGCTCCTATCTTATATGACAGGAGCTGCTAGGCAACACACAGCTCCTATCTTATATAACAGGAGCTGCTAGGCAACACACATCTCCTATCTTGTATGACAGGAGCTGCCAGGCAACATACAGCTCCTATCTTATATAACAGGAGCTGCTAGGCAACATACAGCTCCTATCTTAAAGAACAGGAGCTGCTAGGCAACACACAGCTCCTATCTTATATAACATAAGCTGCTAGGCAACATACAGCTCCTATCTTATATAACAGGAGCTGCTAGGCAACATACAGCTCCTATCTTATATAACAGAAGCTGCTAGGCAACATACAGCTCCTATCTTATATAACAGGAGCTGCCAGGCAACATACAGCTCCTATCTTATATAACAGGAGCTGCCAGGCAACATACAGCTCCTATCTTATATAACAGGAGCTGCTAGGCAACATACAGCTCCTATCTTATATAACAGGAGCTGCTAGGCAACATACAGCTCCTATCTTATATAACAGGCGCTGCTAGGCAACATACAGCTCCTATCTTATATAACAGGAGCTGCCAGGCAACATACAGCTCATATCTTATATAACAGGAGCTGCTAGGCAACATACAGCTCCTATCTTATATAACAGGAGCTGCTAGGCAACATACAGCTCCTATCTTATATAACAGGCGCTGCTAGGCAACATACAGCTCCTATCTTATATAACAGAAGCTGCTAGGCAACATACAGCTCCTATCTTATATAACAGGAGCTGCCAGGCAACATACAGCTCCTATCTTATATAACAGGAGCTGCCAGGCAACATACAGCTCCTATCTTATATAACAGGAGCTGCTAGGCAACACACATCTCCTATCTTATATAACAGAAGCTGCTAGGCAACATACAGCTCCTATCTTATATAATAGGAGCTGCCAGGCAACACACAGCTCCTATCTTATATAACAGGAGCTGCTAGGCAACATACAGCTCTTATCTTATATAACAGGAGCTGCTAGGCAACATACAGCTCCAATCTTATATAACAGGAGCTGCCAGGCAACACACAGCTCCTATCTTATATAACAGGAGCTGCTAGGCAACACACAGCTCCTATCTTATATAACAGGAGCTGCTAGGCAACATACAGCTCCTATCTTATATAACAGGAGCTGCTAGGCAACATACAGCTCCTATCTTAAAGAACAGGAGCTGCCAGGCAACACACAGCTCCTATCTTATATAAAAGGAGCTGCTAGGCAACACACAGCTCCTATCTTATATAACAGGAGCTGCTAGGCAACATACAGCTCCTATCTTATATAACAGGAGCTGCTAGGCAACATACAGCTCCTATCTTATATAACAGGCGCTGCTAGGCAACACACAGCTCCTATCTTATATAACAGGAGCTGCTAGGCAACATACAGCTCCTATCTTATATAACAGGCGCTGCTAGGCAACACACAGCTCCTATCTTATATAACAGGAGCTGCTAGGCAACATACAGCTCCTATCTTATATAACAGGAGCTGCTAGGCAACACACAGCTCCTATCTTATATAACAGGAGCTGCCAGGCAACATACAGCTCCTATCTTATATAACAGGAGCTGCTAGGCAACATACAGCTCCTATCTTAAAGAACAGGAGCTGCTAGTCAACACACAGCTCCTATCTTATATAACAGAAGCTGCTAGGCAACATACAGCTCCTATCTTATATAACAGGAGCTGCCAGGCAACATACAGCTCCTATCTTATATAACAGGCGCTGCTAGGCAACACACAGCTCCTATCTTATATTGCAGGAGCTGCTAGGCAACATACAGCTCCTATCTTATATAACAGGAGCTGCTAGGCAACACACAGCTCCTATCTTATATAACAGGAGCTGCCAGGCAACATACAGCTCATATCTTATATAACAGAAGCTGCTAGGCAACATACAGCTCCTATCTTATATAACAGGAGCTGCTAGGCAACATACAGCTCCTATCTTATATAACAGAAGCTGCTAGGCAACATACAGCTCCTATCTTATATAACAGGAGCTGCCAGGCAACATACAGCTCCTATCTTATATAACAGAAGCTGCTAGGCAACATACAGCTCCTATCTTATATAACAGGAGCTGCCAGGTAACATACAGCTCCTATCTTAAAGAACAGGAGCTGCTAGGCAACACACAGCTCCTATCTTATATAACAGGAGCTGCTAGGCAACATACAGCTCCTATCTTATATAACAGGAGCTGCTAGGCAACACACAGCTCCTATCTTATATAACAGGAGCTGCTAGGCAACACACAGCTCCTATCTTATATAACAGGAGCTGCTAGGCAACATACAGCTCCTATCTTATATAACAGGAGCTGCTAGGCAACATACAGCTCCTATCTTATATAACAGGAGCTGCTAGGCAACATACAGCTCCTATCTTATATAACAGGAGCTGCTAGGCAACATACAGCTCATCGCCTGGTTTCCATATATAAACTTACTGTCCTATAGAGCTGCTGCTTAAATGCCCTCATTGAGATACAGATAAAATTGTATGGAATGTATGGATCAATGTGGGTACAAAGTACTATAGGACAAAACAAAATGTTGCATAATATCACACATTCCTCCAACTAGGAAAATACATATTATTACCACAGCAGCGGCCTAATATATTCTGGGTTGTTAATGATTGTAAAAAAAACTGGTCTTATTTTAAGCACATCACACTGACTGGCAAAAGAGAGAGACAGCGCTATCTAGCAAAATGTCAAAACTCAATCTTACGGTCTCAAGTTCATTATTGGGAAGTTTTTCATGTCTTAGAGTTTCCCTGTCTCTTTAGGATCTCTCTCATTGGAGCACATCACCCGGTGTTGCAAAAGAGAAGCATATTACCCAGCGCTGCAAACGAGACAGAACAATCTTCAGAAGCTTCAGCGCGGCCGTGAATAGCTGCGGAATGAGTGAAGGGTCAGCACAGCAACAGTTAGGAGGGGCCTCGTGGACCTGTATAAAATTGGATCTGCCATTTCTGAAAAATGTGCTGTTGAGTTGATACTCTTCAGTCTGGCTTTTGTAGGGAGGGATGTCCGGACAATTGATGAAGACAAAATGCCAGGTGTTTCCTATAGAGGAAGAGAAACAAGCAGATCACGAGGGGACTGTCTTCTGACAACTGAGCAGATTTCTTAGTTTTTCTGTTTCAGACCATCAATACTACTATAATCTGTCAATTATAATGTTAAATAGCACTTTCTTAGCACAGGAGTATATTTACAGAACTTTGTGTATAGCTGTGAATTTAATGTGTGGATTTAAAAAAACAGTAGCACCAGGTGTTATCGCGATAGTTCTTGACATACTCCCCAACTAACAACAACGGAATAATTTAGAAACCAAAAGGACACCATTATTTGTATTTATTAGTTTTTTATTTAACCTTTATTTAACTAGGCAAGTCAGCTAAGGACAAATTCTTATTTATAATGACGGCCTACCCCGGCCAAACCCGGATGACGCTGGGACAATTGTGCGCAGCCCTATGGGACTCCCAATCACAGCCGGATGTGATGCAGCCTGGGATTATGATATCCTACTTGTGACCAGCAGAAATTCTTCTTAGGGCTAGGCGTCCCGCTAGCGGAACAACTTCCGGTGAAACTGGAGGGCGCGCAATTCAAATAAATAATCATACAAATTATGGATATTAAACATTTAGGTAAATATAAGTGTCTTATATCAGTTGAAAGCTTAAAATCTTGTTAATGCAACTGCACTGTCCTATTTACAGTAGATATTACAGCGAAAGCATGCCATGCGATTGTTTGAGGATGGCGCCCCACATCCAAATATTTTATCAAATTCACGTCATTCAGGCGGAAATTGAGAAAAAGTGGCCTAGCCGAAACTAAAATACACCATTATGATATTCTAGTTGTGACCAGCAGAAACTTTAGACACTAAATTGACACCATTATGATATTCTACTTGTGACCAGCAGAAACTTTAGACACTAAAATGACACCATTATGATATTCTACTTGTGACCAGCAGCAGCGGCAGCAGTAATAGCCTACTTGTGGCCAGAAGCAGCAGCAGTGATTGCCTACTTGTGGCCAGCAGCAGCAGCACAAGTATGTGACATTAGAATATAGAATGTCACTGTGAGTGTTCCACAGGCTCTGCTCCAGTCCAGCAAACTGAAGAGTGTTTTGGGGTGTTTTTGGTGGCATGCAGGCTTATTGGCATTTTCTATGCAGATTTCAATGAGCTTAAACTATTAGAATCACCGAGGGCTCCATCTAGTCCCCGGCAGCCTGCATGCTAACCGGAGATGCCTCCCAAATGACACCCTATTCCCTATATAGCGCTGTACTTTTTACCAGGGGATATGGGGCTGTGGTCAAAAGTACTGTTCTATATAGGAAATAGAGTGTCATTTGGAACGCAGCTAGAGAGTACTCCCTGGAGCCTCTGTTTACCAAACCAAGTCGGATTTGCTGCTCTCGTTGACACACAGACCGACAGACAGACAGACTGGGTAAGGCTCACCTCCCTCCCAGAGGATTGCATTTTGTCTCACATCCTAAGTCTACTTCAGCCAGAATCTATTCAAAAGTTACCAGACTAAGTTTTTTTTTATGTAAATCTCTTTAGAGGGAAAAACAGCGACCATGGTTACAAGCCCAATCCTCCATTCTGAAAAACACACTTCAAACAGAAAAGCATTTCAATCTCAAACAACAAAATAGGGGAGCAGCTCATTTTTCTTTTTTTCATTATTGACTTTACAACTAGAGGGTGTTATTTAAGAAGACTGTTAATAAACAGAAGAAAGAATAAAGCATTTTTGTTTGTTTATTTTCTTTCTAACCAAGTTTCCACAGCCTGTGAGAAAGTGGAGCGAATGCGTATTTAAAGTTCTTATGTTTTTTTTGTTTTTTTTTCAATCGAATGTTTGAAGAGTTTGACAATCAGACACAGTGTCTCTTGTATCATTATACTATTTTTAATCATTGCTTTTTTGGGGGGGGGGGGGGGCACTTTGATATTCAAAACAAAATATATCTCAGCGGGTGGCTGTGAAATAAATTGCTATCTTTCTCAGAACTGGGCATCTTGATGATCAAGAGGACCAACTGTTTAAGGCAACACAAGAAGGGAATGTGGCTCACTTGTTCGTCCAATGCTGCAGGCGAGAGGCCTTACAATAATGACTATGTTTGTAACAATAAAACCACATCAGATGAAGCTGTGTAATGCGCCATCATTTGAAAAAAAACGTATGTATGTAGAAGGACAGCTTTTTTTCTAAGAGTTTGAAACAATACCCTAAGAAATTCAATATTATATAACTGTTTAAGCTACATCACCGTTCAGTCTATATTATCCTCTCTAAAGGTCAAATCTTAACTTGATGTAGTCTGTTTTAAATGGAAATATCACACAACAGTAATTTGTGATTATGCATTCAGTTACACACACGTATCTCAAGTTAGGGTTTTCCCCCTATAACACATAACCCATCAGTGAGTGGAATAGTCAATAAACAGCTCTTATACGAGTAGCTTATTATCAAGTTTGAGAAGTTTGAAAAACAGGGTAAACTGAATAGCAACAAGAACTCAGTGGTAATTCACCCAAGAAGGTTTTTTGGTTAGAAAGTTTTGCAGGAGGCAACACAAGTCATGACAGAGTTGACCAGCTGAAAACAGCTGAAATTAAATTCATCAAATTTCACACTTAATTCACTTTATTAGAATGTGTTCTACGGGGCGGATACATAAAGCAACTTACATGCAAATCTGGTACATGCTGGTAACATTGGTTGCTAATGTTGGCAGAATTTTATTTTGAAAAGATTGTGGTGTCACCTATACTATGCACAGCAAACTTTTGATGGAATATTGTTCACATTGAAATGATCAAGATTGCCAGACTGTATTTGTTGGTTCTCCTGCTTTTTTTTCACCCAAAGTACAGACACCCTTAAATAAAATGGTTATGCTTATAACTGTGTGGACTATTATGGTAATTTGTGTGGTGCATTCTACATGGTTACTGTAGGTACTTCCTGTTTGTAGGCACAACATGGTTACTGTAGGTACTTCCTGTTTGTAGGCACAACATGGTTACTGTAGGTACTTCCTGTTTGTAGGCACAACATGGTTACTGTAGGTACTTCCTGTTTGTAGGCACAACATGGTTACTGTAGGTACTTCCTGTTTGTAGGCACAACATGGTTACTGTAGGTACTTCCTGTTTGTAGGCACAACATGGTTACTATATGCATTCATCATTGTGGTATGTCTTGCTGGGGAACTTCCTGTCTGTATTCATTTAAAAACTGCTGCATTGTGCTAAACTGCGAACCATCCCTTTGTGTTTGTAGCCTATGTTATGAGTTCTGGTGCTTTGTGCACTTTGAAAGGCCAACCCTGTAAAAAGAAACCTGTAAAAAACAGTTTCTTCTTCTTGTCTGTGTACCAAATGACCCCCCTATTCCAAATATAGTACACTCATTTTGACCAGGGCCCATTGGGATGTGGTAAAACGTGTGTACCATTTGGGTCGCTGTCCCTCTGTACCTTAGGTTGAGTCTGTCACAGACAGGGAGGTGAATCACAGCCCATCACTCTCAGCTGTAGAATTCAAGGCCTCCAGACATGAAATCAATACAAATCATTTTGCCACTGATGGACGGATACTGGGAAAGGCAAATTCCCTCACCAAAGACTGCACTTGATTGAACCCCACTTAGATGGTTAATGTGACTGCCAGACAGATCTGGAGTACTGTGAGTTACTATCTCCCACTGTATTGAGATGAGCTGTTATTGATGAGTACAGTGAGGTACTATCTCCCACTGTATTGCGATGAGCTGTTATTGATGAGTACAGTGAGGTACTATCTCCCACTGTATTGAGCTGAGCTGTTATTGATGAGTATAGTGAGTTACTATCTCCCAATGTATTGAGCTGAGCTGTTATTGATGAGTACTGTGAGTTACTATCTCCCACTGTATTTTGATGAGTACAGTGAGTTACTATCTCCCACTGTATTGAGATGAGCTGTTATTGATGAGTACAGTGAGTTACTATCTCCCACTGTATTGAGATGAGCTGTTATTGATGAGTACTGTGAGTTGCTATCTCCCACTGTATTGAAATGAGCTGTTATTGATGAGTACAGTGAGGTACTATCTCCCACTGTATTGAGATGAGATGTTATTGATGAGTACAGTGAGGTACTATCTCCCACTGTATTGAGATTAGCTGTTATTGATGAGTACAGTGAGTTACTATCTCCCACTGTATTGAGATTAGCTGTTATTGATGAGTACAGTGATGTACTATCTCCCACTGTATTGAGATTAGCTGTTATTGATGAGTACAGTGATGTACTATCTCCCACTGTATTTTGATGAGTACTGCGAGTTACTATCTCCCACTGTATTGAGATGAGCTGTTATTGATGAGTACAGTGAGGTACTATCTCCCACTGTATTGAGATGAGCTGTTATTGATGAGTACAGTGATGTACTATCTCCCACTGTATTTTGATGAGTACTGCGAGTTACTATCTCCCACTGTATTGAGATGAGCTGTTATTGATGAGTACAGTGAGGTACTATCTCCCACTGTATTGAGATGTTTTATTTTTTTATTTGACCTTTATTTAACTAGGCAAGTCAGTTATTTAGAAAAAAAATATTATATACAATGACGGCCTAGGGACAATGGGTTAACTGCCTTGTTCAATGGCAGAACGACAGATTTCAGATCTAACTAGTTTGTCTAATCACATTACAGTCTAACTAGTATATCTAACTAGTATGTCTAATCACAGTACAGTATATATAACTAGTATGTCTAATGACAGTACAGTGTATCTAACTAGTATATCTAACTAGTATGTCTAATCACAGAACAGTCTATCTAACTAGTATATGTAATCACAGTACAGTCTCTCTAACTAGTATATCTAATGACAGTACAGTCTATCTAACTAGTATATCTAATGACAGTACAGTCTATCTAACTAGTATATCTAACTAGTATATCTAATGACAGTACAGTATATCTAACTAGTATATGTAATCACAGTACAGTCTCTCTAACTAGTATATCTAATGACAGTACAGTATATCTAACTAGTATATCTAACTAGTATATCTAACTAGTATATCTAACTAGTATATCTAATGACAGTACAGTATATCTAACTAGTATATCTAACTAGTATATCTAATGACAGTACAGTCTATCTAACTAGTATATCTAACTAGTATATCTAATGACAGTACAGTATATCTAACTAGTATATGTAATCACAGTACAGTCTCTCTAACTAGTATATCTAATGACAGTACAGTATATCTAACTAGTATATCTAACTAGTATATCTAACTAGTATATCTAACTAGTATATCTAATGACAGTACAGTATATCTAACTAGTATATCTAACTAGTATATCTAATCACAGTACAGTATATCTAACTAGTATATCTAACTAGTATATCTAATGACAGTACAGTATATCTAACTAGTATATGTAATCACAGTACAGTCTCTCTAACTAGTATATCTAATGACAGTACAGTATATCTAACTAGTATATCTAACTAGTATATCTAACTAGTATATCTAACTAGTATATCTAATGACAGTACAGTATATCTAACTAGTATATCTAACTAGTATATCTAATGACAGTACAGTATATCTAACTAGTATATCTAATGACAGTACAATATATCTAACTAGTATGTCTAATCACAGTACAGTATATCTAACTAGTATATCTAACTAGTATATCTAACTAGTATATCTAATCACAGTACAGTCTCTCTAACTAGTATATCTAATGACAGTACAGTATATCTAACTAGTATATCTAACTAGTATATCTAACTAGTATATCTAACTAGTATATCTAACTAGTATATCTAACTAGTATATCTAACTAGTATATCTAATGACAGTACAGTATATCTAACTAGTATATCTAATGACAGTACAGTATTACAGTATATCTAACTAGTATATCTAATCACAGTACAGCATATCTAACTAGTATATATAATGACATTACAGTGTATTTAGCTAGTACAGTTGAAGTTGGAAGTTTACATACACCTTGGCCAAATACATTTAAACTCAGTTTTTCACAATTCCTGACATTTAATCCTAGTAAAAATGGTCAGTTAGGATCACCACTTGATTATAAGAATGTGAATTGTCAGAATGATGGTAGAGAGAATGAGTTATTTCAGCTTCTATTTATTTCATCACATTCACTGTGGGTCAGAAGTTTACATACACTCAATTAGTATTTGGTAGCATTGACTTTAAATTGTTTGACTTGTGTCAAATATTTAGCCTTCCACAAGCTTCCACAAATGGGAAGAACCATTTGCGACCAAGTTTTAACTTCCAGACTGATGTCTTGAGATGTTGCTTCAATATATCCACATAATTGTCATTCCTCGTGATCTATTTTGTGAAGTGCACCAGTCCCTCCTGCAGCAAAGCACCCCCACAAGATGATGCTGCCACCCCCGTGCTTCACGGTTGGGATGGTGTTCTTCGGCTTGCAAGCCTCCCCCTTTTTCCACCAAACATAACAATGGTCTTTATGGCCAAACAGTTCAATTTTTGTTTCCTCAGACCAGAGAACATTTCTCCAAAAGTACAATCTTTGTCCACATGTGCAGTTGCAAACCGTTCTTTTGATTTTCCCATGATGTCAATGAAAGAGGCACTGAGTTTGAAGGTAGGCCTTGAAATACATCCACACGTACACCTCCAATTGACTCAAATGATGTCAATTAGCCCTTCAGCAGAATCTAAAGCAATGACATAATTTTCTGGAATTTTCCAAGCTGTTTAAAGGCACAGTCAAGTGGAATTGGATACAGTGAATTATAAGTGAAATAATATAAACAATTGTTGGAAAAATGACTTGCATCATGCACAAAGTAGATGTCCTAACCGACTTGCCAAAACTATAATTTGTCAACAAGAAATTTGTGGAAAGGTTGAAAAACGAGTTTTAATGACTCCAACCTAAGTGGATGTACATCTCCGACTTCAACTGTATATCTAATCACATTACAGGCTAACTAGTATATCTAATCACATTACAGTCTAACTAGTATATCTAATCACATTACAGTCTAACTAGTATATCTAATCACATTACAGTCTAACTAGTATATCTAATCACATTACAGTCTAACTAGTATAATGTATCTACTCACATTACAGTCTAACTAGTATATCTAATCACAGTACAGTCTAACTAGTATATTACATTTAAGTCATTTAGCAGACGCTCTTATCCAGAGCGACTTACAAATTGGAAAGTTCATACATATTCATCCTGGTCCCCCCGTGGGGAATGAACCCACAACCCTGGCGTTGCAAGCGCCATGCTCTACCAACTGAGCCACACGGGACCAGTTGGTAGAGAGAGGAGGAGCAGGGATTTGACCAAAGCGCAGCGTTGAAAGTAGACATGATTTATTAAATGAAAACGACGAAACACGAAAAAACACTTGAGAATTTACAAAATAATAAACGGAGTCAACAGACCTGAACAAAACGAACTTACATAACACGAAGAACGCACGAACAGGAAAATAGACTACACAAAAACCGAACGAACAAAAACACGAAACAGTCCTGTGTGGTGCATACAGACACAGACACAGACACAGGAGACAACCACCCACCACAAACAATGTGAAACCACCTACCTTAATATGGCTCTCAGAGGCAACGTAAACCACCTGCCTCTAATTGAGAACCATATCAGGTCACCCATTAACCAACATAGAAACACAGAACATAGACTGCCCACCCAAACTCACGCCCTGACCGACTAACACATACAAAATAACAGAAAACAGGTCAGGAACGTGACATAACCCCCCCCTCAAGGTGCGTACTCCGGACGCACCACCAAAAGTCTAGGGGAGGGTCTGGGTGGGCATCTGACCACGGTGGTGGCTCAGGCTCTGGGCGAGGTCCCCACCCCACCATAGTCAATCCCAGCTTCCGTATTCCCCTCTGAATGACCACCCTCCTATTCCACCCACTGAATTTAAAACTTCGAGGATAGGGTGCAGAGTTTTCACTTAGGGAAAAATAGCGTGCGCAATTTCAACTTCGTGCTACTCATCCCCAGAATATAAGATATGCATATTATTAGTAGATTTGGATAGAAAACACTCTGAAGTTTCTAAAACTGTTTGAATCATATCTGTAAGTATAACAGAACTTATATAGCAGTCAAAACCCTGAGGACTAACTTTTTTATTGTTAAGTTCCTGTATGTTCAATGATTTATCATGGGCACACCAGAATTCTAATCACTATCCACGCAGTTTCTACTGTTTCCACTGGATGTCGCCATTGTATGGAAAAGGGTTAAGGTTTTTCATTAGTCAACTGAGAAAGATATTGACCCGGAAGTGGAGTGACGTCGTGTGTTTATGTTTGAGAGTTGAGCAAGACTTGAAAAGTACCGTGAGTTTGTTGATATCCTGTATTGAAAACAGATTGACCCGTCTTCAATTTGATCGATTATTAACGTTTACAAATACCTTAAGTTGTATTACAAAAGTACTTTGAAATGTTTTGGCAAAGTTTAGAGGTAATTTTTTAGATATTTTGTCGTGATTTTGCGCAAATTGAACGCTTTTTTTCCTGGTACAACGGCGCCAAATAAATGGACAATTTGGATATATATGGACGGAATTAATCGAACTAAAGGACCATTTGTGATGTTTATGGAACATATTGGAGTGCCGACAAAAGAATCTCGTCAAAGGTAATGCATGTTTTATATTTTATTTCTGCGTTTTGAGTAGCGCCGGCATGGTTGAAATTGTCAACAAAGAGAGTGTAGCCATTGCACTATCATCAGATAATAGCATCTTATGCTTTCGCCGAAAAGCCTTTTTGAAATCTGACATGTTGGCTGGATTCACAACGAGTGTAGCTTTAATTTGGTATCTTATATGTGTAATTTAATAAAGTTTGATTTTATAGATTTTTTTTGAATCTGGCGCTCTACATTTTAACAGGCTGTTGGGACGCAAGCGTCCCGCGATCCCAGAGAGGTTTTAAAGGGTAACGTAGAGATAAGGGGCAGCACCGGGACAAGGGGCAGCACCGGGATAAGGTAGCTCAGGACAGAGATGTAGGTCAGGATAGAGAGGAAGCTCAGGATAGAGGGGCAACTCCGGACTGAAGGGCAGCTCCGGACAGAGAGACAGCTCTGGACTGAGGGGCAGTTCTGGATTAATGGCAGCTCTGGGCTGAGGGGCTGCTCATGGCTGGCTGACGGCTCTGGACGCTCATGGCTGGCTAACGGCTCTGGAAGCTCATGGCTGGCTGACGGCTTTGGACGCTCATGGCTGGCTGACGGCTCTGGACGCTCATGGCTGGCTGACGGCTCTGGACGCTCATGGCTGGCTGACGGCTCTGGACGCTCATGGCTGGCTGACGGCTCTGGACGCTCATGGCTGGCTGACGGCTCTGGACGCTCATGGCTGGCTGACGGCTCTGGACGCTCATGGCTGGCTGACGGCTCTGGACGCTCATGGCTGGCTGGCGGCTCTGGACGCTCATGGCTGGCTGGCGGCTCTGGACGCTCATGGCTCGCTGGCGGCTCTGGACGCTCATGGCTCGCTGGCGGCTCTGGCAGAACCTGGCTCGCTGGCGGCTCTGGCAGATCCTGTCTGGTTGGCGGCTCTGGCAGATCCTGTCTGGTTGGCGGCTCTGGCAGATCCTGTCTGGTTGGCGGCTCTGGCAGATCCTGTCTGGTTGGCGGCTCTGGCAGATCCTGTCTGGTTGGCGGCTCTGGCAGATCCTGTCTGGTTGGCGGCTCTGGCAGATCCTGTCTGGTTGGCGGCTCTGGCAGATCCTGTCTGGTTGGCGGCTCTGGCAGATCCTGTCTGGTTGGCGGCTCTGGCAAATCCTGTCTGGTTGGCGGCTCTGGCAAATCCTGACTGACGAATGGCTCTGACGGCTCGGGACAGACGGGCGGCTCTAATGGCGCTGGGTAGACGGATGGCTCAGATGGCGCTGGGTAGACGGATGGCTCAGGTGGCGCTGGGCAGACGGATGGCTCAGGTGGCACTGGGCAGACGGATGGCTCAGGTGGCACTGGGCAGACGGATGGCTCAGGTGGCACTGGGCAGACGGATGGCTCAGGTGGCACTGGGCAGACGGATGGCTCAGGTGGCACTGGGCAGACGGATGGCTCAGGTGGCACTGGGCAGACGGATGGCTCAGGTGGCACTGGGCAGACGGATGGCTCAGGTGGCACTGGGCAGACGGATGGCTCAGGTGGCACTGGGCAAACGGATGGCTCAGGTGGCGCTGGGCAAACGGATGGCTCAGGTGGCGCTGGGCAGACGGATGGCTCAGGTGGCGCTGGGCAGACGGATGGCTCAGGTGGCACTGGGCAGACGGATGGCACAGGTGGCACTGGGCAGACGGATGGCTCAGGTGGCACTGGGCAGACGGATGGCTCAGGTGGCACTGGGCAGACGGATGGCTCAGGTGGCACTGGGCAGACGGATGGCTCAGGTGGCACTGGGCAGACGGATGGCTCAGGTGGCACTGGGCAGACGGATGGCTCAGGTGGCACTGGGCAGACGGATGGCTCAGGTGGCACGAGGCGCACTGTAGGCCTGGTGCGTGGTGCCGGAACTGGAGGCACCGGGCTAAGGACACGCACCTTCAGGCTAGTGCGGGGAACAACAACAGGGCACACTGGACTCTCAAGGCGTACTATAGGCCTGGTGCGTGGTACCGGCACTGGTGGTACCGGGCTGAGGGCACACACATCAGGGCGAGTACGGGGAGAAGGAACAGTGCGTACAAGGCTCTGGAGACGCACAGGAGGCTTGATGCGTGGTGCCGGAACTGGAGGCACTGGGCTGGAGACACGCACCACAGGGAGAGTGCGTGGAGGAGGAACAGGGCTCTGGAGACGCACAGGAAGCCTGGTGCATGGTGTAGGCACTGGTGGTACTGGGCTGGGGCTGGGAGGTAGCGCCGGAAATACCGGACCGTGCAGGCGTACTGGCTCCCTTGAGCACTGAGCCTGCCCAACCTTACCTGGTTGTATGCTCCCCGTCGCCCGACCAGTGCAGGGAGGTGGAATAACCCGCACCGGGCTATGTAGGCGAACCGGGGACACCATGCGTAAGGCTGGTGCCATGTATGCTGGCCCGAGGAGACGCACTGGAGACCAGACACGTTGAGCCGGCTTCATGGCACCTGGCTCAATGCCCAATCTAGCCCTCCCAGTGCGGGGAGGTGGAATAACCCGCACCGGGCTATGAACAGTACAGGAGACACCGTGCGCTCTACTGCGTAACACGGTGTCTGCCCGTACTCCCGCTCTCCACGGTTAGCCTGAGAAGTGGGCACAGGTCTCCTACCTGCCCTCGGCCCATACCTCTTAGCCCCCCCCCAATAAATTTTGGGGGTTTCTTCAAGGGCTTCCGTGCTAGCCGCGTACCTTCATATCTCCGGTTCCTTTCTCCGGTTGCCTCTGCTCTCCTCACTGCCTCCAGCTGTTCCCATGGGAGGTGATCCCTTCCAGCCAGGATCTCCTCCCATGTGTAGCAACCCTTGCCGTTTAACACGTCCTCCCATGTCCATTCCTGTTTAGTAGTCCACTGCTCGAACTTACGCTGCTTGGTCCTGGTTTGGTGGGTGGTTCTGTAACGGATTTCCTCCTCCTCTTCATCCGAAGAGGAGGAGCAGGGATTTGACCAAAGCGCAGCGTTGAAAGTAGACATGATTTATTAAATGAAAACGACAAAACACGAAAAAACACTTGAGAATTTACAAAATAATAAACGGAGTCAACACACCTGAACAAAACGAACTTACATAACATGAAGAACGAAGAACGCACGAACAGGAAAATAGACTACACAAAAACCGAACGAATAAAAACACGAAACAGTCCCGTGTGGTGCATACAGACACAGACACAGGAGACAACCACCCACCACAAACAATGTGAATCCACCTGCCTCTAATTGAGAACCATATCAGGTCACCCATTATCCAACATAGAAACACATAACATAGACTGCCCACCCAAACTCACGCCCTGACCGACTAACACATACAAAATAACAGAAAACAGGTCAGGAACGTGACAGTATATCTAATCACATTACAGTCTAACTAGTATAATGTATCTAACCACATTACAGTCTAACTAGTATATCTAATGACATTACAGTCTAACTAGTATATCTAATCAAATTACAGTCTAACTAGTATATCTAATCCCATTACAGTTTAACTAGTATATCTAATCACAGTACAGTCTAACTAGTATAATGTATCTAATCACAGTACAGTCTAACTAATATATCTAATCACATTACAGTCTAATTAGTATAATGTATCTAATCACATTACAGTCTAACTAGTATAATGTATCTAATCACAGTACAGACTAACTAGTATAATGTATCTAATCACAGTACAGTCTAACTAGTATAATGTATCTAATCACAGTACAGTCTAACTAGTATATCTAATCACATTACAGTCTAACTAATATATCTAATCACATTACAGTCTAATTAGTATAATGTATCTAATCACATTACAGTCTAACTAGTATATCTAATCACATTACAGTCTAACTAGTATAATGTATCTAACCACATTACAGTCTAACTAGTATATCTAATCACATTACAGTCTAACTAGTATATCTAATCACATTACAGTTTAACTAGTATATCTAATCACATTACAGTTTAACTAGTATATCTAATCACATTACAGTCTAACTAGTATATCTAATCACATTACAGTCTAACTAGTATATCTAATCACATTACAGTCTAACTAGTATATCTAATCACATTACAGTCTAACTAGTATATCTAATCACATTACAGTCTAACTAGTATAATGTATCTAATCACATTACAGTCTAACTAGTATATCTAATCACATTACAGTCTAACTAGTATATCTAATCACATTACAGTCTAACTAGTATAATGTATCTAATCACATTACAGTCTAACTAGTATATCTAATCACATTACAGTCTAACTAGTATATCTAATCACATTACAGTCTAACTAGTATAATGTATCTAATCACATTACAGTCTAACTAGTATATCTAATCACATTACAGTCTAACTAGTATAATGTATCTAATCACATTACAGTCTAACTAGTATATCTAATCACATTACAGTCTAACTTGTATAATGTATCTAATCACATTACAGTCTAACTAGTATATCTAATCACATTACAGTCTAACTAGTATATCTAATCACATTACAGTCTAACTTGTATATACCTAAATACATTACAGTCAAACGGGGATGTCTAATCAGTCTATGTTCAGTACTAATTGTTTGTTTATCAAATCTGCATCGTATCCTTTTCCATATCTGCCCCTGAAGCCTTAGGCCTTAATTCCTTCATGCTGTGATCAACAAGCTGACTACTCTCACTATGCCTGCTCTCATCCATAGAAGCTTTCCTCTTTTTCATTATAATTGTCTTGTCTTATAGGTCTGTGTCTTGTCTTAATTTGTAAGGATTACTTACTGAACTATTTTCCTCCTCGTCTCTGTTAACTTCCTCTTTTTTTTTTTGAAATTCCGTTTTTCATTTCAATATGCAATTTGCATGAAACCATAGACATTTTGCATTTAATCCGAGACAAGAAATGGGGTATTTTGGTCGGATACAGTGCTTCTATTCTTTTTTTTGTGAGGGATAAATTTGCATCATTTTCAGGAACTGAGAGAGACATGCTGCAAGAGACATCCTCAATAAACAAGACTTTCCTTTGACTGTTGGCTGCCTAGACACAGCTACTGTAAAACTAGGCAGGCAGCTAAGCTTGTTGTATGGTCAAATCAAGAACAATTAATTTTCACTTCATAATTTTGTTTTATTTAATTACTGTCACAGTCAACTGTTTTTCTTGACCTACAAATTGCGAAAATATCCCGTAGGCTTGTGTTTTGTTTTATAGAACATACATTTTAGAAGTTTGTGGCAGCTACTTTGTGTTCATATATACGTATATAGAGTATTGCTCCTAGATAAGGTGTGTGCTTTCCCGTGGTTAGTTGTAGTGATGTTGGCAACAACTCCAAGGTCTAGAAGAGTTACTCTGGGGCCGTTTCACTGCCAAAGAGCAGCCTCCTTTAGGCAACGTCTAACACTTTAATTACAGATGAATCATGTTTAGTATTCCTATGTAGAACGGAGCATGTTAAGGAAGTTGTAAAATGAAACATAAGTAGGAAAAGTTTGAATATATACGTAGTATTGTACACGTGGAGTATCCCTATGGAGACATGAGGATGTAAAGGACGACGTTTAAAACACAAGCGTGGAAGGGTTGAGGTTTTTGAAGATGGTTTAGTCTAACCATTTATATGGCTTGATTTTGTGCATTCGTTGTATTTTATTACTATTTGTTGTTGCTATGAAGAATATGAGGATGAATAGTGTATTCGGAAAGTATTCAGACCCCTTCACTTTTTCCACATTTTGTTACGTTACAGCCTTGCTGCACAGCCATTTTCAAGTCTCTCCAGAAATGTTCGATCGGGTTCAAGTCCAGGCTCTGCCTGGGCCACTCAAGGACATTCAGAGACTTGTCCCAAAGCCACTCCTGCGTTGTCTTGGCTGTGTGTTTAGGGTCGTTGTCCTGTTGGAAGGTGAACCTTCACCCCAGTCTGAAGTCCTGAGTGCTCTGGAGCAAGTTTGTCATCAAGGATCTCTCTGTACTTTGCTCTGTTCATCTTTCCCTCGATCCTGACTAGTCTCCCAGTCCCTGCTGATGATAAACATCCCCACAGCATGATGCTGCCCTCACCCTGCCTCTCCATATGTATGGTACAAGGTTTCCTCCAGACATGACGCTTGGCACTCAGGCCAAAGAGTTCAATCTTGGTTTCATCAGACCAGATAATCTTGATTCTCATGGTCTGAGAGTACTTTAGGTGCCTTTTGGCAAACTCCACGCGGGATATCATGTGCATTTTACTGATTAAAGGCTTCTCTACCTTAAAGGCCTGATTGGTGGAGTGCTGTAGAGATGGTTGTCCTTCTGGAAGGTTCTCCCATCTCCACAGAGGAAGTCTGGAGATCTGTCAGAGTGACCATCGGGTTCTTGGTCACCTCCCTGACCAAGGCCCTTCTCCCCCGATTGTTCAGTCAGCACTAGGAAGAGTCTCTAGGAAGAGTTGTGGTGGTTCCCAACTTCTTCTATTTAAGAATGATGGAGGCCACTGTGTTCTTGGGGACATTCAATGTTGCAGAATTGTTTTGTAACCCTTCCCCTGTCACCGACCTTCTAGCCATCACTGATCCATTTTCCATTGGTTTTGTCTTGTCTTCCTTCACACCTGGTTCCAATCCCATCAATTACATGTTGTGTATTTAACCCTCTGTTTCCCCTCATGTCCTTGTCTGAGATTGTTTGATTGTATGTGATGTGCTAGTTATGAGTTGGTGTGCGACGGGTTTTGTACCCACTTTTGTTATTTTGTATATTTTGGTTTTTGGAGTTTTGTCAGCACTTATTAAACAACTCCGTTTATACCAAGTTCGTTCTCCTGCGCCTGACTTCCCTGCCACCAACACGCACCCTTTACATCCCCAGATATGTGCCTCGATACAAAACCTGTCTCGTAGCTTTACGGACAATTCCTTCGACCTCATGGCTTGGTTTTTGCTCTGACCATGCACAGTCAACCGTGTGTTCCTTTCCAAATCAAATCAAATCAAATCATGTCCAATCAGTTGAATTTACCACAAGTGGGCTCCAATGAAGTTTTAGAAACATCTCAAGGATGATCAATGAAAACATGATGCCCCTGAGCTCAACTTCGAGTCTCATAGCAAAGGGTCTGAATACTTATGCAAATAAGTTATTTGTTTATTTTTAATAGATTTTTTATCAATTTGTTTTTGCTTTGTCATTATGGGGTATTGTGTGTAGATTGATGAGTAAAAATATATATTTAATACATTTTAGAAAAAGTCTGTAATGTAACAATCTACACACAATGTAAGAAAAAGTCTGAATTCTTTCCAAATACACTGTAAAGAGAGTCATTTTAAACACGTAGGAAAGGGTTGAAGTCTTGGAGATTAGCTAATGGTCTGATTGTATGCATTTGTATTTGAATGTGTTTGTTCCTATGGAAACAGGAGGATGTACAGACAGTTGTTTGTATTTTGAATGTGTTTGTTCCTATGGAAACAGGAGGATGTAAAGACAGTTGTTTGTATTTTAATGTGTTTGTTGCTATAGAAACAGGAGGATGTAAAGACAGTTGTTTGTATTTTAATGTGTTTGTTGCTATGGAGACAGGAGGATGTAAAGACAGGTGTTTGTATTTTAATGTGTTTGTTGCTATGGAGACAGGAGGATGTAAAGACAGATGTTTGTATTTGAATGTGTTTGTTCCTATGGAGATAGGTGGATGTAAAGACAGTTGTTTGTAATTTAATGGTTTATTTTGATGTAACATTTTCTTTTGTTTTAAATTGAGGAAGAAGGGACATTGTTCAGGATTACCAAATGTCTGAACCATCAAGTATACCCAAGGAAACCTAGTGTCCTTGTAGATTCGTACCATACACAAAACATCTCACTTGGAGTCTTCCACAAAAGCAGTGCCTCTTTGGTCTTTAGAGTCCAAAGCTAAGGACCTAGGATTCATTCTCTGAAACAAAAAGTATTCCTGCTCACTCTGCCTTTGCATTCACCATGTCTTTGACACCGGGCACACACAGTTTACAAGGATTGCCATCGATTTTACTCATCAAACAATGGTTGTGTACACAGTCCCATTCACGGCAGACAACATGCAACACAACGTGACAAGAGCATCAAACATTTAGACCATCTGGGAAAGAAGAGCGAGAGCCAAATAACGACTCTCAGTGATTATCTATCTGAAAGATTATTATTTCTGTCCTTGTCACACTCAAAGCAGAATAAAAGGAGTGTCTGTCGCCATTAATCTGACATCTTTCCACTCATCTGGTTGTTTCAGTAGCCATGGTGAGCTTTCATCTCCTCCTACAACATCATCTGTTTGTTTCACTAGCCATGGTCAGCTTCTTTCTCCTCCTACAACATCATCTGGTTGTTTCACTAGCCATGGTGAGCTTCCATCTCCTCCTACAACATCATCTGGTTGTTTCAGTAGCCATGGTGAGCTTCCATCTCCTCCTACAACATCATCTGTTTGTTTCAGTAGCCGTGGTGAGCTTCCATCTCCTCCTACAACATCATCTGGTTGTTTCAGTAGCCGTGGTGAGCTTCCATCTCCTCCTACAACATCATCTGTTTGTTTCAGTAGCCGTGGTGAGCTTCCATCTCCTCCTACAACATCATCTGGTTGTTTCAGTAACCATGGTGAGCTTCTTTCTCCTTCTACAACATCATCTGGTTGTTTCAGTAACCATGGTGAGCTTCCATCTCCTCCTACAACATCATCTGGTTGTTTCAGTAACCATGGTGAGCTTCTTTCTCCTTCTACAACATCATCTGGTTGTTTCAGTAGCCATGGTGAGCTTCCATCTCCTCCTACAACATCATCTGGTTGTTTCAGTAGCCATGGTCCGCTTCTTTCTCCTCCTACAACATCATCTGGTTGTTTCAGTAACCATGGTGAGCTTCTATCTCCTCCTACAACATCATCTGGTTGTTTCAGTAGCCGTGGTGAGCTTCCATCTCCTCCTACAACATCATCTGGTTGTTTCAGTAACCATGGTGAGCTTCTATCTCCTCCTACAACATCATCTGGTTGTTTCAGTAGCCATGGTCAGCTTCTTTCTCCTCCTACAACATCATCTGGTTGTTTCAGTAACCATGGTGAGCTTCTATCTCCTCCTACAACATCATCTGGTTGTTTCAGTAGCCGTGGTGAGCTTCCATCTCCTCCTACAACATCATCTGGTTGTTTCAGTAACCATGGTGAGCTTCTATCTCCTCCTACAACATCATCTGGTTGTTTCAGTAACCATGGTGAGCTTTCATCTCCTCCTACAACATCATCTGGTTGTTTCAGTAGCCATGGTCAGCTTCTATCTAACAAAAGAAAAGACACTGTGAAATGTTATAACAGAAAGAAGAGAGCTTCTAGTCATTGGCGTTTAGTGATTGAGGGCTCCCCAGTCATTTTCCAATGCAATTCATTCCACCTGCTTTTGTTCCCAGCAGAGCCAGTCTCGTCCCTGACCTTACAAAGGATAGTCATTAAGATTAAAATCTTCACCACATAAACATTTATTTGAAATCAATTCTATGACCTTCACATGCAAAGACAGGGAGTGTCAAGCACATCAGAATCTGAGTCGCTGCATTATACGAGTGTTGCATGGCTGAATTAATCAGTTCTCTCTGGGTGACATTAAAGAGAGAAAAAAAAATGTTATGGAGAAATTTGATAGCAAACTTTTAATACTGGAATCCATAGCTGTGAAAATGCAACGCCCGTTTGCGATATTACAACAACAAAGACGTTACTTCAAACGAGAAAGTTACCTCGGACATCATTGCACCCGTGATAGAACAGCAGAGTTATTTTAACCACAATGCATTTCCTCAAAGCAAAAACACTAACCTGGGGGGGCGGCCAGTGGCGCTGATCTCAGCTTTAAGGGGAAATTATGTCAGTAGAGTGGATGCAATGGCATACCATATGCATACATATTTTAAGAACGTTTAATTTGATTGTGTGAGGGAGGTGTCATTGGTTGTGTATTGACATTTGCATTGAAAAAAAATCCTGCCAACAGTATTACGTAATCACAGTAATCTGCTCGACAAGTAAAGAAAGAAACTCAAACGAAAGTGATGAAGACTTCATTCCTCTGAGTGGAGTAACAGGCATCCTTGATCATCGGTCAGTGTTCTGCCTTGGTTTCATCTCCTCAGAACACAGCTGGAGGGAAAATCACTATGTCCAGTTGTCTCGAACAGCCAAAAAGAAAAGTGTCTGTCAAACGTCTTGAACTTGGAAAACAAAATCAATTCTGAGAACTAATTCTGAGAAAGCATCACAGGAAACTCAGAATAATGGGACCAGCCATTGATCTTCAAAGGTTACAGTATCAACATTATCCAAGATCTTAAAATATCCTACTCTTTGTGCGCGAATATATTTCTATTTGTTTGTATTGGTATACTGTAGCTGGTTGTAGAGTCTCCGTAGAATCACTGGAGGTGAGCACTGTGGAATATTTGTTATGCATACACACAACAAAGTGATGGTGCAATATGCTGTCACAGAAAGCAGATGTGTTATGCAGGGATCTATGTCAAGGAAGAGGAAGACTGCAGGCACATTTTAATATAATTTCTTATTCAAATGTAATGTCAAGAACAAACAGTGTCTACCATTGATGGCAAGATGAGCAAACATAATGATAACAAAACTGTCATTTCTCCACCTGCACGGTTATACAAGAACCAACTAGTATTCAATGATAAATTAAATCCGACATGAAAGAGCATATGAAATTAATAATGTACCAATACGAAACTATACGAGCTGTATAGTACAAATAGAGGTACTCTTGATGATGATGTCACTCCTGCAGTAATGTTATTGAGCTCATCCATTTTTCTGTACATTAAACATTTGTATTTTTTTTTTAAATGTAGATTAAGATTAAGATTAAGAACAGACATGAAATTCAGTCAAATCCTTACATGATCATTGAACCTCACAGATGTAAAAATGTAAATGACTACGTCCTAATTGGTATCCTATTCCCTATTGAGCTCACTACTTTCGACAGAGGCCCATAGGGGGAACTATGTAGGGAATAGGGTGCCATTTGGGAAACATACCCAGCTTTAGTAACCTGACATCGGTTGCCTGTTTTGTTCATTTTGCAGATTGTTTTTATCTAGTTTAGTGGGTGAATCATCTGACAAGATGTCTCCGGACCACTAAAATATCCTGTATCAATATGTATGATCCTAGTCCTTTCAATTAAAACTTCTTCAGGATTGGTGGGTCCCCTGCGGGATGGTTGAGCTAACGTAGGCTAATGCGATTAGCATGAGGTTCTAAGTATCAAGAACATATCCCAGGACACAGATATATCTGATATTGGCAGAAAGCTTAAATTCTTGTTAATCTAACTGCACTGTCCAATTTACAGTAGCTATTACAGTGAAAGAATACCATGCTATTGTTTGAGGATAGTGCACAGTTTTGAACATGAAAAGTTATTAATAAACAAATTAGGCACATTTGGGCAGTCTTGATACAAAATTTGGAACAGAAATGCAATGGTTCATTGAATCAGACTAAAACTTTGCACATACACTGCTGCCATCTAGTGGCCAATATCTAAATTTCACCTGGGCTGGAATAATACATTATGGCCTTTCTCTTGCCTTTCAAATATGATAGTACAAAAAAAATATGTATTTTTCTTTGTATTATCTTTAACCAGATCTATTGTGTGATATTCTCCTACATTCCATTCACATTTCCACAAACTTCAAAGTGTTTCCTTTCAAATGGTACCAATAAAATGCACAACCTTGCTTCAGGGCCTGAGCTAGAGGCAGTTAGATTTGGTTATGTCATTTTAGACGAAAATGGAAAAAATGGGGCCGATCCTTAACTCGATCTGTATAATCCTAGTCCTTTCAATTAACTATCTTATTCAAGGTATCATCACTCATTTTAATCCATCCCTAAATACTAATAAAGTGTACCTCATCAGCCTATTAGTTTTACAGATATAGGAGAGTCAGATCGTGTCAACTGAGACAATAATGAATATATACAGTCATGCAATCAAATGTGTTTATAAATCCCGTTTTACATCAGCTGATGTCACAAAGGGCTGTACAGAATCCCAGCATAAAGCAAAGTGACTAGGAAAAACTCCCTAGAAAGGCCGGAACCTAGGAAGAAACCTAGAGAGGAACCAGGCTATGATGGGTGGCCAGTCCTCTTCTGGCTGTGCCGGGTGGAGATTATAACAGTACATGGCCAAGATGTTCAAATGTTCATGGATGACCAGCAGGGTCAAATAATAATAATTACAGTAGTTGTCTAGTGTGCAACAGGTCGGCACCTCAGGAGTCAATGTCAGTTGGCTTTTCATGGCCGATCATTCAGAGTATCTCTACCTGCTGTCTCTAGACAGTTGGAAACAGCAGATCTGGGATAAGGTATATGTCCGATGAACAGGTCAGGGTTCCATAGCCGCAGGCAGAACAGTTGAAACTGGAGCAGCAGCACAACCAGGTGGACTGGGGACAGCAAGGAGTCTTCAGGCCAGGTAGTCCCGAGGCATGGTCCTAGGGCTCAGGTCATGTGCGTGAGTGAGTGAGAGTGAGTGAGAGAGAGTGAGTGAGAGAGAGAGAGTGAGAGAGAGTGTGTGAGAGAGAGAGAGTAGGAGAGCGAGAGTAGGAGAGAGTAGGAGAGAGTAGGAGAGAGAGAGAGAGAGAGAGAGAGAGAGAGAGAGAGAGAGAGAGAGAGAGAGAGAGAGAGAGAGAGAGAGAGAGAGAGAGAGAGAGAGAGAGAGAGAGAGAGAGAGAGAGAGAGAGAGAGAGATAAACTATTGCAGCATAAATACTGGAGGCTGAGACAGGAGGGGTCGGGAGACACTGTGGCCCCGTCCGACGATACCCCTGGACAGGGCCAAACAGGCAGGATATAACCCCACCCACTTTGCCAAAGCACAGCCCCCACACCACTGGAAGGATATCTTCAACCACCAACTTACTATCCTGAGACAAGGCCGAGTATAGCCCACGAAGATCTCCCCCACGGCACGAACCCAAGCGGGGACGTTGCTCCAGTGCCTTTTCGTTCACATTCACACTCCTGGGCCAGACTACACTCAATCATAGAACCTACTGAAGAGATGAGTCTTCAATAGAGACTTAAAGTCAAGACCGAGTCTATGTCTCTCACATGGATAGGCAGACCGTTCCATAAAAATGGAGCTCTATAGGAGAAGGCCCTGCCTCAAGCTGTTTGCTTAGAAATTCCAGGGACAGTAAGGAGGCCTGCGTCTTGTGATCATAGCGTACGTGTAGGTATGTGTGGCAGGACCAAATCGGAAAGATAGGTGGGAGCAAGCCCATGTAATGCTTTGTAGTTTAGCATTAAAACCTTGAAATCATCCCTAGCCTTAACAGGAAGCCAGTGTAGAGAGGCTAGCACTGGAGTAATATGATCAAATGTTGGGGTTCTAGTCAAGATTCTAGCAGCTGTGTTTAGCCTTAACTGAAGTTTATTTAGTGCTTCATCCGGGTAGCAGGAAAGTAGAACATTGCAGTAGTCTAGCCTAGAAGTGACAAAAGCATGGATACATTTTTCTGCTTCATTTTTTAACAGAAAGATTCTGACTTTTCCAATGTTACGTAGATGGAAAAAAGATGTCCTTCAAACAGTCTTGATATGTTCGTCAAAAGAGGGATCAGGGTCCAGAGTAACGCCGAGGTCCTTCACAGTTTTATTTGAGACGGCTGTACAACCATCAAGATTCATTTTCAGATTCAACAAAAGATCTCTTTGTTTCTTGGGACCTAGAACTAGCATCTCTGTTTTGTCCGAGTATAAAAGTAGAAAATGTGCTGCCATCCACTTCCTTAGCATAGCAGTGAAAGTTAACATTATGTTTCCGAATGACATCACCAAGAGGTCAAATATATAGTGAAAACAATAGGAACACTGAAATTTTCAGTTGATTTGTCAGAGGACAAACCATCTACAGAGACAAACTGATATCTTTCCGACAGATAAGCTCTAAAGCAGGCCAGAACTTGTCCGTGTAGACCAATTTGGGTTTCCAATCTCTCCAAAGAATGTGGTGGTATACAAAGCAGCACTAAGGTCTAGGAGCACGAGGACGGATGCAGAGCCTTGGTCTGACGCCATTAAAAGGTAATTTACCACCTTCTCAAGTGCAGTCTCAGTGCTATGACGGGGTCAAAACCAGACTGAAGCGTTTTGTATACAATTTTTGAATTCAGGAAGGCACTGAGTTGCTGCGCAACAGCTTTTTCAAAAAATGTTGAGAAGAATGGGAGATTTGATATAGGCCGATAGTTTTTTTTTATTTTCTGGGTCAAGGTTTGGCTTTTTCAAGAGAGACTTTATTACTGCCACTTTTAGTGAATTTGGTACACATCCGGTGGATAGAGAGCAGTTTATTATGTTCAACATAGGAGGGCCAAGCACAGGAAGCAGCTCTTACAGTAGTTTAGTTGGAATAGGGTCCAGTGTGCAGCTTGAAGGTTTAGAGAACATGGTTATTTTCATCAATGTGTCAAGAGATATAGTATTAAAAATCTTGAGTGTCTCCCTTGATCCTAAGTCCTGGCAGTGTTGAGCAGACTCAGGACAACTGAGCTTTGGAGGAATACACAGATTTAAAGAGGAGTCTGTAATTTGCTTTCGAATGATCACGATCTTTTCGTCAAAGAAGTTTATGAATTTATCACTGCTGAAGTGAAAGCCATCCTCTCTTGGGTAATGCTGCTTTTTAGTTAACTTTGCGACAGTATCAAAAATACATTTTGGATTGTTCTTATTTTCCTCAATTAAGTTGGAAAAATAGGATGATCGAGCAGCAGTGAGGGCTCTACTGCACGGTACTGTCTTTCCAAGCTAGTTGGAAGACTTCCAGTTTGGTGTAGCGACATTTCCGTTCCAATTTTCTGGAAGCTTGCTTCAGGAGCTCGGGTATTTTCTGTATACCAGGGAGCTAGTTTCTTATGACAAATGTTTTTTGTTTTTAGGGGTGCGACTGCATCTAGGGTATTACGCAAGAGTTCCTCAGTTAGGTGTTTTTTGTACTCTGACGTCCTTGGGTAGGTGGAGGGAGTCTGGAAGGACATCTAGGATTCTTCTGAGAATTTATATCACTGCTTTTGCTGCTCCTTGGTTGGGTCTGATTATTTGATTATTTGTTGCGAATGCAAAAGCAATAAAATGGTGGTCCGATAGTCCAGGATTATGAGGAAAAACATTAAGATCCACCACATTTATTCCTGGGTGTAGTCTAATTGGTCCCTTATAAATACATGTCACAGTCAATACAGTCAATGTGCAGGGGCACCGGTTAGTTGAGGTAGTAAGTACATGTAGCTAGAGTTAATTAAAGTGACTATGCATAGATGACAACAGAGAGTGGCAATGGTGTGGAGAGGGGAGGAGGGGGGGAAATGTGAATAGTCTGGGTAGACATTTGACTAGATGTTCAGGAGTCTTATGGCTTGGGGGAAGAAGCTGTTTAAAAGCCTCTTGGACCTAGACTTGGCGCTCCAAAACCGCTTGCCGTGTGGTAGCAGAGAGAACAGTCTATGACTAGGGTGGCTGGAGTCTTTGAGAATTCTTAGGAGCTTCCTCTGTAGAGGTCCTGGATGATGTACTGGGCCGTTCACACTACCCTCTGTGGTGCCTTGTGGTTGGAGGCCGAGCAGTTGCCATACCAGACAGTGATGCAACCAGTCAGGATGCTCTCGATGGTGCAGCTGTAGACACTTTTGAAGATCTGAGGACCCATGCCAAATATTGCGGCCTGTCAGGAAGTCCAGGATCTAGTTGCAGAGGGAGGTGTTTAGGCCCAGGGTCCTTAGCTTATTTATGAGATTTGAGGGTGCTATGGGGTTGAACGCTGAGCTGTAGTCAATGAGTAGCATTCTCACATAGGTGTTCCTTTTGTCCAGGTTGGAAAAGGCATTGTGGAGTGCAATAGAGACTGCATCATCTGTGGATCTGTTGGTACGGTATGCAAATTGGAGTGGGTCAAGGGTTTCTGGGATGATGGTGTTGATGTGAGCCATGACCAGCTTTTCAAAGCACTTAATGGCTACAGACATGAGTGCTACGGGTCGGTAGTCATTTAGGCAGGTTACCTTAGTGTTCTTGGGCACAGGCACTATGGTGGCCTGCTTAAAACATGTTGGTATTACAGACTCGGACAGGGAGATGTTGAACATGTCAGTGAAGACACTTGCCAGTTGGTTAGCGCGTGCTCGCAGTACACGTCCTGGTATTCCGTCTGGACCTACGTCCTTGTGAATGTTGACCTGTCTAAAGGTCTACTCACATCGGCTGCGGAGAGCGTGATCACATAGTCTTCTGGTACAGCTGGTGCTCTCATGCATGTTTCAGTGTTATTTGCCTCGATGCGAGCATAGAAGTAGATTAGCTCGTCCTGTAAGCTTGTGTCACTGGGTAGCTCTTGGATGTGCTTCCCTTTGTAGTCTGTAATGTTTTGCAGGCCCTGCCACATCCGACGAGCGTCAGAGCCGGTGTAGTACGACTCGATCTTAGTCCTGTATTGACACTTTGCCTGTTTGATGGTTCGTTGGAGGGCATAGCGGGATTTCTTATAAGCTTCCGGTTAGAGTCCCGCTCCTTGAAAGCGGCAGCTCTAGCCTTTAGCTCAGTGTGGATGCTGCCTGTAATCCATGGTTTCTGGTTGGGGTATGTATGTACTTTCACTGTGGGGACGATGTCATCGATGCACTTACTGATGAAGCCAATGACAGATGTGGTGCTATTGGAGCAATCTCGGAACATTTTCCAGTCTATGCTAGCAAAAGTCCAGTAGCTTAGCATCTTTCATCTGACCACTTTTTTAATGATCTAGTCACTGGTGCTTCCTGCTTTATTTGGTGCTTGTAAGCAGGAATCAGGAGGATAGAATATTGGTCAGATTTGCCAAATGGAGGGCGAGGGAGTGCTTTGTATGCATCTCTGTGTGTGGAGTATAGGTGGTCCAGAGTTATTTTTCCTCTGGTTGCACATTTAACATGCTGATAGAAATGAGGTAAAACGGATTTAAGTTTCCCTGCATTAAAGTCCCCGGCTACTAGGAGCGCCGCCTCTGGGTGAGCGTTTTCTTGTTTGCTTACGGCGGAATAAAGGTAATTTAATGCTGTCTTAGTGCCAACCTCTAATTGTGGTGGTATGTAAACAGCTACAAAGAATATAGATGAAAACTCTCAGTAGGTAATGTGGTCTGCAGCTTATCATGAGAAACTCTACCTCAGGCGAGCAATAGCTAGACACTTGCTTAGATCTCGTGCACCAGCTGTTGTTTACAAAATACATAGTCCGCCGCCCCTTGTCTTACCAGACGCCGCTGTTCTATCCTGCCGGTACATCGTATAACCAGCCAGCTGTATGTTGATATTGTCGTCATTCAGCCACGACTACGTGAAGCATAAGATGTTACAGTTTTAATTATCCCGTTGGTAGTTTAATCTTCCCATTATTTGTCCATTTTATTGTCCAAAGATTGCATGTTTGCAAGCAGAATTGAGGGGAGTAGGGGTGTATTCGATCGCCTCCTACTCCTCAGAAGGCAGCCCGCCCTCCGGCCTCTCTTTCTCTGCCTCCACTTCACGCAGATCACTGGGGTCGGGGCCTGTTCTCGAGGCAGCCCGCCCTCCGGCCTCTCTTTCTCTGCCTCCTCTTCATGCAGATCACTGGGGTCGGGGTCTGTTCCCGAGGGAGCTGTATATCCTCCGCCTCGGGCTTGTCAGAGTCGTGAAAGAAGAAAAAGGGATCTGCTAATCCGTGGTGAGTAATTGCAGTCCTGAAGTCTAGAAGAGGGCACGACAAAGCCTATTCCCCCTCAGGAAACTAAAAAGATGTGTCATGGGTCCTCAGATCGTCAAAAGGTTCTACAGCTGCAACATCGAGAGCATCCTGACTGGTTGCAATGTAATGATCCTTGCCTAGTTAAGTTAGTTACAATCTCCTCCAAGTGGGTTGGTTAACCCTATCGGAGCAGTGGTTAGGAAGTTTCCCCTACAGCCTTGGGAGATCTGGAGTCGAGAGTCGTTTTTTTTCCCCCCTTCACTTCTGCTGTTTACCACAATGTGAACTTGTTGGCCTCATGGTGGTCTTAACGTTCTTTATGTGTCTCCCCTGGTCCTAGTGCCCGTTTTGGCACCAGACCCAGTCATTACCATGTCCCTGAAGGACTGTGTTGATTCTGTATAGATCTCCCAGATGGCACCCTGCTCCCTTTATAGTGCACTCTTTTTTGACCTGGGCCAATAGGACTCTGGTCCAAAGTAGTGCACTCTAAAGAGGAATGGCTAGTGACTTTAATGTGCTCATCAAGTCTCCTACCTCGCGCACAGAAACGTTAGACCAAACCCCTTCCCTCCGGCTAATTTCACCTGTGTTTATCGTGGCCAAAAAAACAAACATTTTTGTTTCCATGAATTTTGACTTTTTGGGTTGTGGAATTTAGTGGAAAACGTTTATCATCTGCACATGGGCTTTGAAAATCACCGCACCAGTTTAAGCACCATCTTCGCCCAATCCTGATTCATCCAAATAATCAATGAGGAAAAGCCCAAATCCAGGAACTACTGCTGCTCGTAATCACATAATTATACGTGAGTCTTGACAGGTGCTCGCTGTTTTATCTGTCCCGGAGAATCTGTCCACGAGAGATTATATGGAACCTAATCATCTGACGCTACCTTCAAACACAAGGTTTTGTTCAGCCAGGAATAACAGGAAACATTGAATTGTCCCCTGGGAAACAGCTATTTACTTTTGCTTCTGGTTTATTAGTGTTTAACTGCATCGGCCACACCAGTGGCATACAAACTAGCCAAGGTTTTACCTTGTAATTTATTGAATGATTCCTTTCTTACTTCATAGTTTCTTACTCTGATTCTCATTCCTCTCTTATTTTCTTAATTTACATTGGAGGGTGCTGTTAGGCTTCCCAAGACAATAAAAAAAAATCGAAAGGGAGAGGATGAACTGAGGCTGGTTGTAAAGCCTGTGACCATGTCTTAGCCCATGTGTTCCCCAGGTCCTGGAGGAAATCAAACAAATATTACACAACAAACAAACAGAGCTAATGCTAACGCTAATACACCCTGGTAACCTTACAGGCAAACATTAGACACCTGCGTTCATTTGCCAGAAATACAAGAAAAATAACAGATCCAGGAAATATGCCTTGTTGTTGTTTTCTCTGTTAAACATAAGTAGAGGCTCTAAGAAATCCTGAATAGTCATAATATCATAATATCATTATACACGCAGTCGACAAAACATTAAGAACACCTGATCTTTCCGTGGTGATAGCTAGCTAAAAATGATTGAAAGCTCAGCCTGGTAGTTACCTTGGTAACTAAATTATCCTGGTCTAGCTGAGAACTGTCAATGATGTATTATTGTGATGTACCATTAGGCCTACAGACACTGAGTCGACAAAATATTAAGAATAGCTTTCCATGACATAGACTGACATGGTGAATCCAGTTGAAGTTATGATCCCTTATTGGTGTCACTTGTTAATTAAATCTACTTCAATCAGTGTAGATGAAGGGGAGGAGACAAGTTAAAGAAGGATTTTTAAGCCTTGAGAAAATTGAGACATGAATTGTGTATGTGTGTCATTCAGAGGGTGAATGGGCAAGACCTGCCTTTGAGGTATGGTAGTAGCTGCTAGGAACACAGGTTTGTGTGAAGAACTGCAATGCTGCTGGGTTTTTCACACTCAACAGTTTCCCTGTGTTTAATCAAGAATGGTCCACCACCCAAAGGTCATCCAGCCAACTTGATGCAACTGTGGGAAGCATTAGAGCTAACATGTACCAGCATCCCTGTTGATTGCTTTTGATGCCTTGTACTTGATGCCCCAACGAACTGAAGCTGTTCTGATGATAAAAGTTCGTTTTTTTGTCTTATTTTTTGCTTGCTTCACAATAAAAAATATTTTGTATCTTCGAAGTGGTAGGCATGTTATGTATATCAAATTATACAAACCCCCTCCCCCCCCCAAAAAAAAATCTATTTTAATTCCAGGTTGTAAGGCAACACAATAGTAAAAATGTCAAGGGGGGTGAATACTATTCGCAAGCCACTGTATAACCATGAGTTGAAGATCACTTCAAGCGTTGAACTGAGTGATTTTAAGTTTAATCGTTATGGGAGTATGGTATGCATGTCAATGCTTAACTCTTGACTGTTAGTAAATGGTGTACAGATGTTGTGCGTCAATGTGATTTAATTACTTTTCTCCAGTGATCATCTTTGGAACTAAGATGAATTTGCTGTTTTATTTTTTAATTGCCCACAAACACACAGCAACCACAGAGGGTAGGAGGCTTGTTTCATGTGTTGTTAGACCCAACACCTATATATACAGTTTACATACACCTTAGCCAAATACATTTAAACTCAGTTTTTCACAATTCCTGGTATTTAATCCTAGTAAAACTCCCCTGTTTTAGGTCAGTTAGGATCACAACTTGATTTTAAGAATGTGAAATGTCAGAATAATAGTTGAGAGAATAATTTCTTTCATCACATTCCCATTCAGACGTTTACATGCTACCAAAAAACGAATTGATTGTATTGCTTTTAAATTGTTTAACTTGGGTCAAACATTTCAGGTAGCCTTCCACAAGCTTCCTACAATAAGTTGGGTGCATTTATGCCCATTCCTCCTGACAGAGCTGGTGTAACTGAGTCAGGTTTATAGGCCTCCTTGCTCACACACACTGATTGGGAACCATACCCGGTCAACAAAGAAATAGAAAAACTAGAATGCCCAAATCACACCCCGACCTAACCAAATAGAGAAATAATAAGGCTCTCTAAGGTCAGGGCGTGAAACATATTTCATTGAGTTCACTATCACGTCTGTAATAGCTCTCTGAAGTTTTTGTTTAGCGACGTCCATTTTGAGGTATGACAAGCCAATGATGGTCATGCTTGAAGGCCCTTTCTCTTTTGAATGCAAACCGGTGCATTGGATAAAAACTGAAGTCATGAATGTTGCATGTTTGCATGACAAAAGGTCAAGCCTGGTTACTCTTACTCTCTCTGGACATCTCTCAACAAGCCCATTTCTGTTGTCAATAAAATAACAGCTATAGCTTTGTCCATGTTCTCACTTCAAATAGAAAAGAAAGTAAGAGAGAAATTCCTAGAGACCATTTCAGTTTTCAGAAAAATCTCTGATGTTCTTGAACGTTGCTGTGGATACTTAGACGGTCCATAACGGATTAAAAAGAAGGGTTTGTCAAGATTTATCTAACTCAAAATGTCTCTTTAGTACTTTCTTTAGCTCAGCCATGTATTTGACACCCAGACAAGCATTGTTATACATAGCCGTGGGAACTCCATATGTGGTCGAAAAAAGCATAATACTGTAACACCAATGATAACAATTGAGGTCAAGTGATCAAAAGCCCGGAAGTACATAGTGGGATTTTTCAATGGTTGTTGAACAGGAAAGACTCAAGAAATAAAATACCCCAAAAAAAACGGACAACTGCCCTGTGCTTCTTTTCAGACGGGTTGAACTGTAAAGTTAAAAGGATAATATACTGACGCGGTCATCTAAAATGGGGCCAAAGAATCAATCCTTTCTGAAAGAACCTGAAATGTTAATATACGGGAGGCATACCTTGCATTTTACCTCCCTTACCCTTCCAACCCTTTCCCTTCCGATGCTGGCCCAGCTGTAGTCCACTGATAAGGTATATTAGTGTGTGCTTTTTCTTCCAATTATTTCTCTTCAAAGGCTGCGTCCTCAACGGCACCCTATGCCCTATGTAGTGCACTACTTTTGACCAGGGCCTCCAGGGCTCTGGTCAAAAGTAGTGCACTATATAGAGGATAGGGTGTCATTTGGGACGAGCCCTAAGTGTAGGTAATGAGTCATGGATCCAGCGGAGAAGCCTACAGCATGCAGATTGAAGTCAGCGTTGGAGGTATACTCCATTTGATCACATCTGTAGAAGAAAACAAAAGCCTTGTTTCCCTTTCTGTCTGTAGACACAGCTGCCTCCCAGTTTACTCTGTACTGGTTCTCATTCTGAGTTACATTTAGCAGGAAATGACCAGAGGCTGTGGCTGAGGTGGCACCCTTGTTTCTTTAGTGCACCTGCTTTTGACCAGGCACACCACTGTAGTGAAACCAGTTTTTGAGGTTTCACGACAGAGGATCAATGCTGTCTTTGTCCTCTCCTGTATTGCTTCTTACTACTTTAAAAGGGATTGTTTTACTGTGTGTTGCGATTTTAAATGCGCTTTTAATCTAATTTTGTTTTGATGTCTTTGGATTAAGAATCACATTTTTACTATTTTTGTTCGGCAGGACCTGCCGTTTTTCCAGAATGGAGAAACAGTTAAACATGAATGAATGAATTAATGTCATCTCACATATCTGCAAAACCGTTACTACGTTTCCTTACAGTCGTGTCAATCAGAACATAAATCCACTCGTCCCCGAGATAAACACTAGCAGGCTGATGTTTATTTTCATGCCTGATATGAAAGAATCGAGCGATTTCTGTTAGATGCGCCAGCTGCAAAGTCAAAATGCTCTATTCAATCTGCATCGCGGTAGTTCAGGTTTACAGCGTGATTGAAATTTAAAGGGAATGTTCCCGCTTTAGCAGAGACAACACGTTAAACGCTGCACATGTACCTTTAAATTTACATCTGTAATACTTCTTCTTTACATACTGAATAGAGACTAAAACTGTCTAATTTTGTAAAAAATTAATTAATTAAAAATTAATTAATTTAAGGATATGGTTAGGCATTAGGGTTAGCGGTGTGGTTATGGTTAGGGTTAGGTTTAAAATCAGACTTTATGACTTTGTGGCTGTGCCAGCTAGTAACCACTCTGCAGAGCCGCATTCAGAACTAGAATGCTAGGAATGTTAACCTGTTACATACTTTGGGCTGATTCCTACTTTGAGTTATGCTGTAACTTGGACGCTGCCAATACAGTAGATCACTTAACAATGTATTTTGATGCCTTGATTGGAAAATAAAAGGAAAGTTCAAGATCTGACCCGATATACACCCTCTTGGTATAGTGGGGATTGTCCTGACTGATCAAAAATGCACAGCTTGTCTCTCTCCTAAAGTTCGTTTTGGGGAGTAGAGTAGCAAAATAGCCCTTTGAATAATGCATGAGGAGTTTTGTGCCTTTTTTCTAACGCTTGAAGGCTTTCACATTAGCATTTCTTAAACATGCCTTGAAGAAGTCCTTCATTGACAAACAGTATAATTAAGAATACGTAGATCAAACCCTTTCAGGTCTATCACAGACGGCTCTAGCTGTGGCCCTATAGAATGGAACAGGTTGTAAAGCAGTTAGGGCAATACTGTGTGTTAAGTAATGTTCCTGAGATTATATAGCAACAATAACTTTGTTTTTGCATATCCGGGTCAGTGCTGGATTTATAGTGCATTTGGAAAGTATTCAGACCCCTTCCATTTTTCCACATGTTGTTATGTAACAGCTTTATTCTCAAATAGATCAAATTCATTTTTTCCCCCCTCATCAATCTACACACAATACCCCATAATGAAAAAACAAAAATAGGGTTTTAGAAATGTTTGCAAATGTATTTAAAATTAAATAAAACAGAAATACCTTATTTACATAAGTATTCAGACACTTTGCTATGAAACTCGAAATTGAGCTCAAGTGCATCCTGTTTCCAGTGATCATCCTTGAGATGTTTCTACAACTTGATTGGAGTCCACCTGTGGTAGGTTCTATTGATTGGACATGATTTGGAAAGGTACACACCTGTCAATATAAGGGTCCACAGCTTAAAGTGCATGTCAGAGCAAATACCAAGTCATGAGAAATTGTCCATAGAGCTCCGAGACAGGATTGTGTCGAGGCACCGAGCTGGGGAAGTGTACCAAAACATTTCTCCAGCATTGAAGGTCCCCAAGAAAACAGTGGCCTCCATCATTCTTAAATTGAAGAAATTTGGAACCACCAATACTCTTTCTAGAGCTGGCCACCCAGCCAAACTGAGCAATTGGGGGAGAAGGGTCTAGGTCAGGGAGGTGACCAAAAACCCAATGGTCACTCTGACAGACCTCCAGAGTTCCTCTGTGGAGATGGGAGAACCTTCCAGAAGGGTGGGGGTGGAAAGATGGAGGGTTGGAGGGAGGTTGGATAGATGGAGGGTGGAAGGGAGGGGGATAGATGGAGGGTGGGAGGGAGGGGGATAGATGGAGGGTGGGAGGGGGGGGATAGATGGAGGGTGGGAGGGAGGGGGATAGATGGTGGGTAGGAGGGAGGGGGATAGATGGAGGGTAGGAGGGGGATAGATGGAAGGTGGGAGGGAGGGGGATAGATGGAGGGTGGGAGGGAAGGGGATAGATGGAAGGTGGGAGGGAGGGGGATAGATGGAAGGTGGGAGGGAGGGGGATAGATGGAAGGTGGGAGGGAGGGGGATAGATGGAGGGTAGGAGGGTAGGAGGGGGATAGATGGAGGGTGGGAGGGGGATAGATGGAAGGTGGGAAGGGGATAGATGGAAGGTGGGAGGGGGGAGGGGGATAGATGGAAGGTGGGAGGGAGGGGGATAGATGGAGGGTGGGAAGGGGATAAATGTTATGCGTTCCAAATGGAACCCCATTCCCCATATGGCTCTGTTTAAAGGTAGTGCACTAGGGAATAGGGTGCCATTTCGGATGCATTCTAAGTGGGTGAGTAGATGGTGGTGGAGGAGACACAGGTGGAAGCTGGCTGACTGACTGACTGGCTGGCTGACTGGCTGACTGGCTGACTGGCTGGCTGACTAGCTGGCTGACTGGCTGACTGGCTGGCTGACTAGCTTGCTGACTGGATGGCTGGCTGATTGGCTGGCTGGCTGACCGGCTGACCGGCTGACTGGCTTACCGGCTGACTTGCTGGCTGGCTGGCTGGCTGACTGGCCGGCTGACTGACTGACTAACTGGCTGACTGGCTGGCTGACTGGCTGGCCGGCTGGCTGTTATTTAGGAAGGCTGGCTGGCTGTCTGGCTGGCTGGCTGGCTGGCTGGCTGGCTGGCTGGCTGGCTGACTGGCTGACTGACTGACTGGCTGGCTGATTGACTGACTGGCTGGCTGGCTGGCTGGCTGACTGTCTGGCTGATTGACTGGCTGACTGACTGGCTGGCTGACTGGCTGGCTGACTGGCTGGCCGGCAGCTTTTCAGGAAGCCTTGCCGGAGGGTAAACATATTTAAAACAAGGTGATCTGTTGCATGAAGGCAGAGTTAAACTGACAGAGGTGATCAATTGTTACATGGTGTAGGGAACTTTGACCTCTGATGACCTTTTGAAGGCTCACTAACACCCCCTTTTGACACCTGAATTCTGGAGTATGCCCAATTAGCCATACATATAAGGTCATTATGGACATCCTACATATAAGGTCATTATGGACATCCTAACTGTCCAAATGGAGATATACAGTATTCCTTCCCCAATTTGTAATCAGTCACATATGAAAGGCCCACTTGTCACGTTCTGACCTTAGTTTATTTTTTATGTCTTTGTGTTAGGTTGGTCAGGGCGTGAGTTGGGGTGGGCAGTCTATGTTCTTTTTTCTAGGTTGTTTGTTTTCTATGTGTTTGGCCTGGTGTGGTTCCCAATCAGAGGCAGCTGTTTATCGTTGTCTCTGATTGGGAGCCATACTTAGGTAGCCTGTTTTCCATTGTGTGTTGTGGGTGATTGTTTTCTGTTTAGTGTATATTCACCTGGCAGAACTGTTTCAGTTTCGTTTTTCCTCGTTGTTTTGTGTAGTGTTCAGTTTTAATTAAATATGACGACCATTTACCACGCTGCATTTTGGTCCTCCTCTCCTTCCACCAACGAGAATCGTTACACCACTTTTTAATAAAACAATTAAAAATAAATTGTATTTGTCACATGCGTTGAATACAACAGGTATTGCTTACTTACAAACCCTTAACCAACAATGCAGTTTCAAGAAAATATCCCCCAAAAAGTAGGAGATAAGAATAACAAATAATTAAAGAGCAGCAGTAAATAACAATAGCGGGGCTATATACAGGGGGTGCCGGTACAGAGTCAATGTGCAGGGGCACCAGTGTCGAGGTAATTGAGTGAGTATGTACATGTAGGTAGACTTATTAAAGTGACTATGCATGAATAATAACAGAGAGTAGCAACAGCGTAGAAGAGGGGGGGCAATGCAAATAGTCTGGGTAGCCATTTGATTAGCTGTTCAGGAGTCTTATGGCTTGGGGGTAGAAGCTGTTTAGAAGCCTCTTGGACCTACACTACCGTTCGAAAGTTTGGGGTCACTTAGAAATGTCCTTGTTTTGAAAGAAAAGCAAATTTTTCTGTCCATTATAATAACATCAAATTGATTAGAAATACAGTGTAGACATTGTTAATATTGTAAATTACTATTGTAGCTGGAAAGAGCTGATTTTTAATGGAATATCTCTAGTTGAAGTCCGAAGTTTACATACACCTTAGCCAAATATATTTAAACTCAGTTTTTCACAATTCCTGACATTTAATCCTAGAAAAATTCCCTATCTTAGGTAAGTTAGAATCTCCACTTTATTTTAAGAATCTGAAATGTCAGAATAATAGTAGAGAGAATGATTTATTTCAGCTTCTATTTCTTTCATCACATTCACAGTGGGTCAGAAGTTTACATACACTCAATTAGTATTAATAAGTACCATTGCCTTTAAATTGTTTAACTTGGGTCAAAACGTTTCGGGTAGCCTTCCACAAGCTTCCCACAATAAGTTGGGTGAATTTTTGCCCATTCCTCCTGACAAAGCTGGTGTAATTGAGTCAGGTTTGTAGGCCTCCTTGCTCGCACACGCTTTTTACTTCTGCCTCAAATGTCATGTTGGTCACTTGATGGTCCAACCTTGACTTTGGTCTTGGACCTTTGGAAGACTTTAAGCTTTAACCTGACTGATGTCTTGAGACGTTGCTCCAATATATCCACATTATTTTCCTACCTCATGATGCCATCTATTTTGTGAGGTGCACCAGTCCCTCCTGCAGCAAAGCACCCCCACAACATGATGATGTCACCCCCGTGCTTCACGGTTGGGATGGTGTTCTTCGGCTTACAAGCCTCCCCCTTTTTCCTCCAAACATAACGATGGTCATTATGGCCAAACAGTTCTATTTTTGTTTCATCAGACCAGAGGACATTTCTCCAAAAAATACGATCTTTGTCCCCATGTGAAGTTGCAAACCGTAGTCTGGCTTTTTTATGGTGGTTTTGGAGCAGTGACTTCTTCCTTGCTGAGCAGCCTTTCATGGTATGTCGATATAGGACTAATTTTACTGTGGATATAGATACTTTTGTACCTGTTTCCTCCAGCATCTTCACAAGATTCTTTGCTGTTGTTCTGGGATTGATTTTTCACTTTTGTCACCAAAGTACTTTCATCTCTAGGAGACAGAAAGCGTCTCCTTCCTGAGCGGTATGACGGCTGCATGGTCCCATGGTGTTTATACTTGTGTACTGTTGTTTGTACAGATTTACGTGGTACCTTCAGGCGTTTGGAAATTGCGAAATTGCTCCCATGGATGAACCAGACTAGTGGAGGTCCACAATTTTTTTCCGAGGTCTTGGCTGATTTCTTGTGATTTTCCCATGATGTCAAGCAAAGAGGCACTGAGTTTGAAGGTAGGCCTTGACATACATCCACAGGTACACCTCCAATTGACTCAAAGGATGTAAATTGGCCTATCAGAAGCTTCCAAAGCAATGACATACTTTTCTAGAATGTTCCAAGCTGTTTAAAGGCACAGTAAACTTAGTGTATGTAAACTTCTGATTCACTGGAATTGTGATACAGTGAATTATAAGTGAAATAATCTGTCTGTAAACAATTGTTGTAAAAATTACTTGTGTCATGCACAAAGTACATGTCCTTGCCATCTTGCCAAAACTATAGTTTGTTAATAAGAAATGTTTGGAGTGGTTGAAAAACAATTTTTAATGACTCCAACCGAAGTGTATGTAAACTTCAACTGTTCATAGGCGTATAGAGGCCCATTATCAGCAACCATCACTCCTGTGTTCTAATGGCACGTTGTGTTAGCTAATCCAAGTTTATCATTTTAAAAGGCTAATTGATCATGATAAGAATACTTTGCAATTATGTTAACACAGCTGAAAACTGTTGTTCTGATTAAAGAAGCAATAAAACTGACGTTCTTTAGACTAGTTGAGTATCTGGAGCATCAGCATTTGCGGGTTCCATTACTATCCTTTTTAAAGGTCTTACTCACATCGTCTGCGGAGAGCGTGATCACACAGTCGTCCGGAACGGCTGATGCTCTCATGTATGTTTCAGTGTTACTTGCCTCGAAGCGAGCATAGAAGTTGTTTAGCTCGTCTGGTAGGCTCGTGTCGCTGGGCATCTCTCTGCTGTGCTTCCCTTTGTAGTCTTTAATGGTTTGCGAGCCCTGCCACATCCGATGAGCGTCAGAGCCGGTGTAGTACGATTCGATCTTAGTCCTGTATTGAAGCTTTGCCTGTTTGATGGTTCGTCGAAGGGCATAGCAGGATTTCTTATAAGCTTCCAGGTTAGAGTCTCGCTCCTTGAACGCAGCAGCTCAGTGCAAATGTTGCCTGTAATCCATGGCTTCTGGTTGGGTTTCGTCCAGTCACTTTGGGGACGACGTCATCGATGCACTTACTGATGAAGCCAGTGACTGATGTGATGTACTCCTCAATGCCATCGGAAGAATCCCGGAACATATTCCAGTCTGTGCTAGCAAAACATTTCTGTAGTTTAGCATCTGCTTCACCTGACCACTTTTTTATAGACAGAGTCACTGGTGCTTCCTGCTTTAATTTTTGCTTGTAAGCAGGATTCAGACAGATAGAATAATGGTCAGATTTGCCAAATGGAGGGCAATGGAGAACTTTGTACACATCTCTGTGTCTGGAGTAAAGGTGGTCTGGAGTTTTTTCTCCTCTGGTTGCACATTTAACATGCTGGTAGAAATGAGGTAAAACTGATTTAATATTCCCTGCATTAAAGTCCCCGGCCACTAGGAGCGTCACCTCTGGATGAGTGTTTTCCTGTTTGCTTATGGCGGAATACAGCTCATTGAGTGCGGTTTTAGTGCCAGCATCTGTCTGTGGTGGTATGTAGACAGTTGCGAAAAATACATATGAAAACTCTCTAGGTAGATAGTGTGGTCTACAGTTTATCATGAGATACTCTACCTCAGGTGAACAAAACCTTGAGACTTCCTTAGATATCTTGCACCAGCTGTTGTTTACAAATATGCATAGGCCCCCGCCCCGTGTCTTACCAGAAGCTGCTGTTCTATCCAGCCAGCTGTATGTTATTCAGTATGTATGTTGTTCAGCCAACACTCTGTGAAACATAAGATATTACCTTTTTTTAAATATCTCGTTGGTAGGATATACGTGCTTTCATTTCGTCCCATTTATTTTCCAGCGATTGAACATTAGCTAGCAGTACGGAGGGAAAAGGCAGATTAGCCATTCATCGTATGATCCTCACAAGGCACCCCCTGATCTCTTTTTGACAAATCTATTTTTCCTTCTCCAGCGAATGACGGGGATGAGGGCCTGTTCGGGTGTTTGGAGTATATCCTTCCCGTCCGACTCATTAAAGAAAAACTCTTCGTCCAGTCCAAGGTGAGTAATCACCCAAGATGATTAGGGACTGTACTTACTGTTTCATAGCATAAAAAAAACACATTTGCAAAGCAGAGACATTACCACGAAACTGCATATTACTATAATGTTGTTACATTGTTATAACTGAGGTATAGAGTATGAGCAACTTTAAGAGGAACTTTATGCCTAGTGTTTCCCATAGGGAATTGGAGCCAGGCTAGGCTAGTGCAGTGCCCCCTCTTTATCAGGTGGTTACTGGAGCCAGGCTAGGTTAGTGCAGTGCCCAATCGTTCTCAGGCAGTTATTGGAGCCAGGCTAGTGCAGTGCCCCCTCGTTCTCAGGCAGTTATTGGAGCTAGGCTAGGTTAGGGCAGTGCCCCTCATTCTCAGGCAGTTATTGGAGCCAGGCTAGGCTAGTGCAGTGCCCCCTCTTTATCAGGTGGTTACTGGAGCCAGGCTAGGTTAGTGCAGTGCCCAATCGTTCTCAGGCAGTTATTGGAGCCAGGCTACGTTAGTGCAGTGTCCTCTCGTTCTCAGGCAGTTATTGGAGCCAGGCTAGGTTAGTGCAGTGTCCTCTCGTTCTCAGGCAGTTATTGGAGCCAGGCTAGGCTAGTGCAGTGCCCACTCATTCTCAGGCAGTTATTGTAGCCAGGCTAGTGCAGTGCCCCCTCGTTCTCAGGCAGTTATTGGAGCTAGGCTAGGTTAGTGCAGTGCCCCTCATTCTCAGGCAGTTATTGGAGCCAGGCTAGGCTAGTGCAGTGCCCACTCGTTCTCAGGCAGTTATTGGAGCCAGGCTAGGCTAGTGCAGTGCCCACTCGTTCTCAGGCAGTTATTGGAGCCAGGCTAGGCTAGTGCAGTGCCCCTCATTCTCAGGCAGTTATTGGAGCCAGGCTAGGTTAGTGCAGTGCCCCCTCTTTATCAGGTGGTTATTGGAGCCAAGCTAGGCTAGTGCAGTGCCCCCTCTTTATCAGGTGGTTATTGTAGCCAGGCTAGGCTAGTGCAGTGTCCACTCGTTCTCAGGCAGTTATTGTAGCCAGGCTAGTGCAGTGCCCCCTCGTTCTCAGGCAGTTATTGTAGCCAGGCTAGTGCAGTGCCCACTCGTTCTCAGGCAGTTATTGTAGCCAGGCTAGTGCAGTGCCCACTCGTTCTCAGGCAGTTATTGTAGCCAGGCTAGTGCAGTGCCCACTCGTTCTCAGGCAGTTATTGGAGCCAGGCTAGGCTAGTGCAGTGCCCACTCGTTCTCAGGCAGTTATTGTAGCCAGGCTAGTGCAGTGCCCCCTCGTTCTCAGGCAGTTATTGGAGCCAGGCTAGTGCAGTGCCCACTCGTTCTCAGGCAGTTATTGGAGCCAGGCTAGGCTAGTGCAGTGCCCACTCGTTATCAGGCAGTTATTGGAGCCAGGCTAGGCTAGTGCAGTGCCCCCTCGTTCTCAGGCAGTTATTGTAGCCAGGCTAGTGCAGTGCCCCCTCGTTCTCAGGCAGTTATTGGAGCCAGGCTAGTGCAGTGCCCACTCGTTCTCAGGCAGTTATTGTAGCCAGGCTAGTGCAGTGCCCACTCGTTCTCAGGCAGTTATTGTTGCCAGGCCAGGCTAGTGCAGTGCCCACTCGTTCTCAGGCAGTTATTGGAGCCAGGCCAGGCTAGTGCAGTGCCCACTCGTTCTCAGGCAGTTATTGTAGCCAGGCTAGTGCAGTGCCCACTCGTTCTCAGGCAGTTATTGGAGCCAGGCCAGGCTAGTGCAGTGCCCACTCGTTCTCAGGCAGTTATTGTAGCCAGGCTAGTGCAGTGCACACTCGTTCTCAGGCAGTTATTGGAGCCAGGCTAGGCTAGTGCAGTGTCCACTCGTTCTCAGACGGTTACCAAATCACTAAAGTCAAATCAAATTGTATTTGTCACACGCACCGAATAGAACAGGCGTAGACCTTACAGTGAAATGCAGACTTACAAACCCTTAACTAACAATGCAGTTTAAAAGAAAAATAAGTTTTAGGTAAGAAATAAATAAGTAAGAATTAAAACATAAAAATAATTAAAGAGCTGCAGTAAAATAACAACAGCTGGGCTATGTACAGGGGGTACCGGTACAGAGTCAATGTGGGGGAGTTAGGCTAAGCTATTGCAGTCCCCCCTCTTTCTCAGGCAGTTATTGGAGCCAGGCTACAGCAGAGCCGATGCATCTTGTGGTGTTTGTAGTGGTCAACACCAGACTCGACATCCAGCTAAAAGTCAATGCAGGGAGCTCCTCTTTGCAGTGCAGCTTTAAGAGGATTGGAGAGGATGGGATCTGTAATATGTATTGTAGGCTCCTCCTCTCACAGTGATGTCAGTCGGAGGCAGAGAGGTGGGCAGTACTAAGGGACCGGGTTCATGCAATACTACTGAGACAACTAGGCACAGCTTAGCACACAGATACAGCATACCGTCTATTTCAGCCCCGCTGTAAGTGATACCGCACTAAGGAACACTTTCATCAAACTCCGTTGGGGGACAGAACACCACCCAGGCTACAGCCCATTTACGTGTTATTTTTTTGTTGCTGAATAATAACCTTTAAAAAAAATAAACAGTGCCGACAGAGCTGAAGTTTTCAGTAATCGTACCAAACTGTTTCATTTTTGTGCGCTCTTGGATGGAAGTTTATGCGCTTGTTAAAACGCTGTTACACATGCTCAATGAAACGATCTTCCATACAAGCGATTTGCACCATTTGTTGCAAGAGAGAGCATTTTAAAACACACGCAGGCTAGGGCTATTTCATGTAAATCAAGCGACTTGGACCATCAGCATCTCTCCTGCCGCCCGCGATTGAACCACAGTTAACCCAAGATATCTGAAGAGGAATTACATAGGCTCTTTGAGTTACAAAAATATTCTGCAATCAATGCTTTTGCCTCCCGCATGTGGACCATAGACTTTTTTAGGACATGGATCATTTGCTGTAGTGGATAACCCTATTGATGTGTGTTTTGTTTGATTCACGCTACCGAAGAGGATCTTTTTTTTCTCCACTTTTCCACTTCAGTGTAATTCTATGGCACTTCTTCTTCTAAAGCACTGATGTCGCTACGTGACGGGAATTGCGATTGATTTTCCATATTCTGTTTCAAGGGATAGAAGGTAAACATTATTATCATCACTAGTGTCAAGTAAAGACAGGTAACATAATTCATTTCTAATATTAGCTTATTTCATTCTGAATACAATCCTACAAGTTTTCACGGTATCATGTCATATGGCAATAATAGGTACATTTAAAAGGAAATTATTCAACCTATTTAAAGGAAAATAATTTTATGATGATGGTCAAATATAAGAATCCAAATTGACCATCAATTTACGCAAACTGTAGCCTATATGGCTACGGACCGGATGCCACATCGCAGTTGATTCGCGTCGCTCAATAACAGGGTTGCATGCATGGCACCATAAAATGTTATCAAACAACTTATAGATAAAATCACAATAATCACATTCAGCTTTAAAACGAGACACCCATTGAGTCATTGTTTTTACGCATCGGATTTGGACAGTCACAAAATCTATCGTGCAACAAAAAAAAAACCATTCATCTCGTTATAGTAAAGGTCTTTATTGTTATGATCACGACACGTTTCAAAACATTTATACTGTATTTTCTTCAAGCAGCCTATAGGGTATTATTGAATAGACTATTCAACCATTGCTGTCGCATAACAATTATTGTCGGTCATGAGTTATTCAATCTGTGCGTGCTCAACATTGGTATACTTTTTTCAAATTCCTGTTTAAGTAGGCTATGTAAACTAGGCTACTGCATACTTTTCGGAAGGTGAGTTTTTGACTGCACGTTTAATGAGCGGGTTAGCAGAGCGGTCACTAGCTGGCACAGCCACAAAGTCATAAAAAATCTGATTTTTCCACCTAATCTTAACCACACTGCTAACCCTAATGACGGTTAATGAGTATCATAATTAAAGCGGACCTCCCTGGTCAAATTGCATTATGGATAATGCACACAGCGACTGGAATGCAGCGTTTACCCTGTCAACTTCACGGGCATTATCCCCTTTTACAAAAGCATTGTCAGTAGGTCCATTATTTGATATATACGGACTGATTAGTGCTCTTGAGGAACACATTTGCTGTACAGTACACACAGTACCCACACGCTCCATGCTCGAAAAGGACATGCACTAGGCTATCCATGCTCCTTTTATTGAGGAGATTCACAGGGGCAACATAGTCACTACCATATAGCCTTTACATTTTACATAGCAGGCGATGTCATACTGTTATTGTAGTGGACGATAAGTATTATTATATAAACTAACCATAGGCCTATTCCTTGTTTGAGCAAATGGAGGCTATTCACATTTTATTCACAGCATGTTATCCAAGATTGATTGCTTAATGATTTTCTGACTTAGATGACATGTCTGAATTTACTCTTAGAAAGACGTGTTGAGTCTTCTAAGCTTTTCTGATCATTTATATGGTGTAGGCAGTGTAGGCTAACAAAGATTGATAAAGCTTTAGTTAGATCTACACCTTACTGATCATAACACGTCTACAGTCTCTTAGTTTTGCATTCATTCAAATGTACACCAGTGTGCTTAGTTGTCCTGTCCTTAGTTGTGATAATTAACCATTGCTTAGTTGAATGATAAACTATTCTTCAATGGTAGTTAAGTATGACATCTGAGTGTTCTACTTGGACGTGCAATTTTGACTGTGACTGGTGTTGCCTCTTACAAGTCCACCAATTCATAACTAGCTGGTTTTATATTGGTTCGTGGTTTTATAGCTGGTGAAGCTATATCAACAGTGTCCAAAACAATATCTGAGACTCCAGTTGCCAGCTTCAAAATGTGGTTGTGAATGGTCCTCCTTCTTCCTCTTGTTGTATTTATTATATGATATAATTATGACATTTTTTATTATTTTATTATTATCATATATTATAGTATTATCTTCATATATATTATAGTATTATTATCATATATATTACATTATATTATTATTATCAAATATAATATATCATATTATTTTTATCATATTTATTATATTATAGTATTATTATCATATGTACTATATTATTATTGCCATATATAATATACTATATTATTGTTATCATATATATTTTATTATATTATTATTATCATATATATTATATTATATTGTCATATATATTATATTATTATTATCATATATATTATATTATATTATTAGTATCATATATATTATATTATTATTATCATATATATTATATTATATTATTATCATAGATATAAAATTATATTATATATATTTTTATATGACTATTATTATTAGTTGTATTATCATTATTATCATTATTATTATTATTAATAATCCTGCTACCAGTCACTTTCTCTAATACCCTCCTATATCTACATTCATACCTGAAATACTCCAGTATCCCTGCACATTGTACATGTGGTATTGACACTGTGCTTGTCTTTATTATCTGTTTCATTTGTATTAGTTATGCTATTTTGATATTGATTACTGCGCTGTTGAGTCGAGCGTGCAAGTTAAGCATTTCACTGTACTTGTGCATGTGACAAATACAACTTTAACTATAATTGTATTTGAATTTAAATCACGTCTATATTTCTTCAGTAGCCTAACTTCCACAATGATTTAGAACGATAAACATAATTTGCACATACATAATGTCTGTCTCATAGGGCATGGCCACCATCAAACACAAACACAATCATGGGTATCAATTATGTGTATTTTATTGTGAACAGTATAGTCTTCATCAACTCTTTGGCTAACACACCAAACACGTCTCATTTAATCCTGCTGTGCTAAACTACTTTTTTTTCTCTCCAAATGCATAGATGTTAAAAAACGGGTTACCAAGCCAATGGTTTCTCGAGAATGATTGCTATTCCCTTTCCTAGAAAAATTACAATAATATACTGAACTAATAGTATTCACTGCTCTCCATAGCTACCAAACAAACTTGTGTTTGTGACAAATACAAATTGATTTGAAGGGTTGTTTGACTATCCAATCAAAAGTTTGAATAAAGCAAATGTTATCAAAAATATTTAATTTTTACTCTTTAGCATTAGATGTTCAAATGATCCTGATCTTTATATTGGCGCTGGTAGTCAACGTGTAATTAACTAACATGTCTCTTCACTGCCCTCTAGAGGTACTCTATGAACTGACGTGACACGATGTAAAGGATTTTCATGCCAATTTTTTGTGATGTTATCACCTTTGTGTTGGTCATTCTTAGTGATGTATCTATGGAATATCTTGACGTTTTCTTTCTCATATTAAAAACAGAAATGATTTTGATTATTATCTCATCGTGTTGACATTTCTATCCAGAAAATAATGCAACTGCACAAAAGCAAAAGAATATTCTCATAACTTTGAAATGTTTGATTTATTTTACCTCGGGATTGATATATGATTGATGCATTTACTGTACATTGGGACTAAATTAGATTTTAACAAATTTGACAGAAGAATTAAGACATATTGACAATGTATTCGTCTTATCTGAGCTAAAATGTCAAAAAGACAATACGATTTAGCTATTTTTTTTAAATGGTTCATTTTTATCAGCACGAATCTCCTCTGCCTTAGCTCTGAAGACCACAATCGTTACTTAGTGATGACAAATCTACCATTATTCCTCTTGTGACAACCAGATAAGGAAACTTCTAGGCTGTAGATCTTTTAAAGGGAGACTGAATAGATCTTGACAATAAACCTGTCTGTCTGCCAGTCTGTCGAAGATCCATGGAACCAAGAGAGATAGAGACTGGGGTTACCAAGATTGTGTCGCTTTGCAAGTCCAGCTTGCAAGGCTTATAAGAAATATCTCTTCATGTATATCCATGGACACCCAAATCACAGTTTTGGGGATAGAGAAGTTTGTTGCCGCTACTCCATTTCTGGAGTGACTCCATCAATCTTCCGTTTAAGATGCCAGATAAATACATTCTTTGGAAAGGTGAAGGTGTTTCCCCCCTCTCTCTCCTCTGCCACAGCTCAGTCTGATAATACTACCCTGCCCGACTGGCCTGTCCATCATATTGTCATGTAAAGTAATCCAGGAGCTGTCTGCTACCAGCCTCCCCCATTTCAGCTCTGTCTCCAGAGAGAGAAGAGAAGCAGAGTTGTCTTGCCTAGGGCTCAAAATAGCTCTTTCTGGAGCCTAGTGAAATGTTAGCATGGAAAGATGTTCTGCTTGATTGACATTTAAACTTTATTTTTCATTATTCATTCATTCATTATTTTCCCAATTCTTCGTTGTCAAACTGTTCTTTTTTGAAACTGTAAAAGTTGTAGCTCTTTGCTTGATCCCGTTAGATCCAATGTATAGTTTTGAAGATGGTGTAATTTGGTGAAAGATCTGAGCATAATATAATGAGTCTAACCCTAACCCTATAATGAGTCTAACCCTATAATGAGTCTAACCCCAACCCTATAATGAGTCTAACCCTAACCCTATAATGAGTCTAACCCTATAATGAGTCTAACCCTATAATGAGTCTAACCCTAACCCTATAATGAGTCTAACCCCAACCCTATAATGAGTCTAACCCTATAATGAGTCTAACCCTAACCCTATAATGAGTCTAACCTTAACCCTATAATGAGTCTAACCCCAACCCTATAATGAGTCTAACCCTATAATGAGTCTAACCCTATAATGAGTCTAACCCTATAATGAGTCTAACCCTAACCCTATAATGAGTCTAACCCTAACCCTATAATGAGTCTAACCCTATAATGAGTCTAACCCTATAATGAGTCTAACCCTAACCCTATAATGAGTCTAACCCTAACCCTATAATGAGTCTATCCCTATAATGAGTCTAAACCTAACCCTATAATGAGTCTAACCCTATATGAGTCCAACACTATAATGAGTCTAACCATAACCCTATAATGAGTCTAATCCTATAATGAGTCTAACCCTAACCCTATAATGAGTCTAACCATAACCCTATAATGAGTCTAACCCTATAATGAGTCTAACCCTATAATGAGTCTAACCTTATAATGAGTCTAACCCTATATGAGTCCAACACTATAATGAGTCTAACCATAACCCTATAATGAGTCTAACCCTATATGAGTCCAACACTATAATGAGTCTAACCATAACCCTATAATGAGTCTAATCCTATAATGAGTCTAACCCTAACCCTATAATGAGTCTAACCATAACCCTATAATGAGTCTAACCCTATAATGAGTCTAACCCTATAATGAGTCTAACCTTATAATGAGTCTAACCCTATAATGAGTCTAACCCTATAATGAGTCTAACCTTATAATGAGTCTAACCCTATAAGGATTCTAACCCTATAATGAGTCTCACCTGAGTTCTTCATTATGACAATGATAGAAAGACAGTCAGATAAGATTCTAGGATAGAACAATAGAACACCTTGCCTTTCTGGCTGATTCCAAATGACTTTGATTAAATCCTTCAAATATTGTACTAATTGTTTTACTATAGGGATGCTGTTATGGCAGTTAGATGGCACAACCATCTCAATGTAAAATATCCCAAATTGTAAAGTTTTCATACGGTAGTCATAGAGTCATTCTCAAGACAGTGTTCTAGCTATGTACTGTAGATAGAAAATGCACAGTTCCTCAGAACGCTTCTCAACACAGCTGTGCATAATCTCTGTGATGGATATTAAAATAACGGTGCTGGGAGGGGAAATGAAAGGCAGATTGATACTCTCTTTATTACCTCCTAACCAATGTGTTGTGGGAATCTACATCTCCTATAAGGCTTATGGTAAACGCTCAGAGATCAGATGGATAGGCCTGGAATGCAGCGAGACGTAAATAACAAATTCATATGTTAGTGATTGGATGTAAGTTGTTGGAATGATGTAAAAATAAGGTTGAAAAGCGAAGCGTTATTGAAGACATCCATGTTTAACCCCAGTGTGTTACAGCTGTGTGTTATGTATTATCTATTATAAGATGTCTTCCAAGGTTTGACATTAAAAAGGGGTCATGAATTCTCCTATTTTATATCACCTTTATTTTGAAGTCATACTGAGACTAGGGTCTGTTTTACAGATGAGCCCTGCATGAATACGCCAAACACATACAATACACAACATTACAAAACATATTAAGAAAAACGGACACATTTATCAACATAGAGGTCTCCGATCATGACTGTGTAAGTTGTTTCACATAAAGGGCGCAAAAAAACTAAAATAAGCTTTACCCAACTCTGTGGAAACTGAAGGGTCATCCAGTGTTATTCAAGCCTGAGACTGTTAGGCAATTTGTAAGTCTAAATTGATAGATACATAGGACGTTTCTGCATCAGTGCTTTGTAGATCAACACAAGACAATGCTGCTCTCTCCTTACATATAAAGAGGCCCAACCGACTTTTTGACACAAAACACAATGGTGAGTTCTAGAACCATCACCAGTAATAAAACTAAGAGAACAATGGTGAGTTCTAGAACCATCACCAGTAATAAACCTAAGGGCACAATGGTGAGTTCTAGAACCATCACCAGTAATAAACCTAAGGGCACAATGGTGAGTTCTAGAACCATCACCAGTAATACACCTAAGGGCACAATGGTGAGTTCTAGAACCATCACCAGTAATAAAACTAAGAGAACAATGGTGAGTTCTAGAATCATCACTAGTAATACACCTAAGGGCACAATGGTGAGTTCTAGAATCATCACTAGTAATACACCTAAGGGCACAATGGTGAGTTCTAGAACCATCACCAGTAACAAACCTAATGGCCCAATGGTGAGTTCTAGAACCATCACCAGTAACAAACCTAATGGCCCAATGGTGAGTTCTAGAATCATCACCAGTAATAAACCTAAGGGAACAATGGTGAGTTCTAGAACCATCACTAGTAATAAACCTAAGGGCACAATGGAGAGTTCTAGAATCATCACCAGTAACAAACCTAAGGGCCCAATGGTGAGTTCTAGAATCATCACCAGTAACAAACCTAAGGTCACAATAGAAAACATAATCTAGTGGTTTAAGTGTAGATGCTGCTGCACACATATAGATAATATCCCCTGAATCTAAAATAGACATAAAAGTGTCTTGGACAATTTACTTCCTATTAACCAAAGTCAGACGTGCTTTGTTTCTGTAAAAGAAACCAACCTTGAACTTCAACTTCTTCACCAGCTCAGTGACATGTTTTTTAAATGACAGTTTGTCATCAAGGAAGATACCAATATATTTCTAGTAAGGAACTCGCTCAATTTGTGTACTGTTCGAATTAATCATTACAAATGCATTTAAATCTGGGTTATGGGACCTAGAAAAAAAATATTCATGTTGTTTTGTTTACATTTAGCACTAGCTTTAGATCCAACAATGACCTCTGCAGTGCTATAAAAATCAAACTTCAAATGTGAAAAGTCTAGGCCCACCGATGGAGCAATTGAATACAACCCTGTATCTTCTGCATACAAATTTATATATATATATTTTTTTTACAGCATTATCAATGTTATTTATTTAGATTGTAAACAGTAGTGGGCCGAGGATCGAACCTTGGGGCACCCCTTTATGTAACTCAAGGAACTCCTATTTGACCCTATCTACCTTGATGTCCTGAGTTCTGTCATTGAGATAATTATGAAACCGTTGACATACATATTTACCCAACCCTATGGAGGACAGCTTATTAATCAGAATAACATGGTCTACAGTATCAGATGCTTTTGACAAGGCTACAAACATGGCAGTACAATTCATTCTATCATCTAAGGCATTTGTAATATAATTTACAACAATCATGGTAGCTGTAGTGGTGCTATGTTTAGGTCTGAATCCAGATTGATTCATATTAAGAACACCATTTACAGATAGATAGTAACATAGCTGTTTGTTGACCAATGATAATAGTATTTTTGCAAGACAAGGGCTCCTGGAAATGGGTCAACAATGATTAAGATCATGACTATCTCTTATGGAGTGGTAGAAAACTTTCCACAATTTTGGAATATTTCTTGATACTAAAGTTACATAAAAAATGTGTCTTACTGAGCCAGCAATGAGGGGCGCTACATACCTAAGCAGAGATGGGTCCTCATGACAAATCTTAAAATGCAACACAACTGCATGATAATGCATTAATTAAACTACCTTTAAGTCTCCGTTGGTCCAGGTTTCCTTTTGTAAAAGAGACCTGAAATTAAATTTAAAAAGTATAGTTTTACCGTAACTTCTAATCCAAATAACCTGAAAGTTGTTCTTGCTATAAGAAGCAGAGCAACTGCTATCATATCTCCATGCTCCCTTTTTGGATGGCCTAGTTTAGTTTTGGCAATAGGGACCTTTGCCCTCCAGGCAGGTTTTAGCACACAAAGCCCATGATAGAATTGTGGAATGATCTACCAAGTAAACTGGCATCAAATAAGAAAACACTGATTTATGAATACTGTCAGATGGTGTTGAAAACCATAGGGGGTTTTTCTTTTTACTATTGCCTATTTACTCATTTACCATGGGCTTAATGATAGAGAGAGAGATATCAGACAGACCACTTCTTTTCCATCTAATAACAATACACGGAGCATGTTAGAGAAAACTATTAACTCATGTTAATGATTTCAATTTATGATTATATTCTATGATAATATAATTATATCCTAATGTGAGACATGGTGGCTTTCGTAATGCGTCAATTAATTATTATGCAGAACATGGTGTTTTCTTATGGCAGGGGCATTCACGGAATCGTTCACATTCCATTTATTTAAATAAAAAATCAGATACTCAACAAATGAGACTTTTAAGTTAATTTGCTGTTAAAATGAGCAATGTATTTCTAATCTATGGTTCTGCATTAAAATGAAGGTTATTGCACACGCAGTAACACCTATCCACCCCACTGGAAGATGGATGTAGTCTGCGTCCTAAATAGTACCATAGCGTCCTAAATAGTACCATATATAGTACACATACTGTATATAGTACTTTAGACCAGGGCCAAATCTTAGTCGGTGTTTCCTGCTCGTAACGATCTGACTGATTCCCAAAATGCATATCTCTCAAACTCGATGACACCGCAAGGTCATCTCATGTACCAAACGTAATGCCTCACACTAGCTAAACTCATCAAAAAACATTCATACAAGTTTCTGTATCGACTACGCCAATGATGATCTCCTCTGATTCACGCACACACACACACACACACACAGACACCCTCCCTGCGATGAAAATATGAATTGGTTGATTACTACAATGTAACGGATTGATGGAATACGGCAACTAATAACCTGTTCGTGTCTTTGTGTTCAACGGGGTGTCATCAAAGGTTAATTGTGTAAAATGTCTGTTAATTTGCTCTCAAAGACATTGGAGGGATGCAGGCTCAGATCTAGTTAGGTTGATAGGTCAAGTTCAACCCTCTCCATAAGGGAGAATCATACTAATTACAGTCAGAATACATGGGTCGTTTGGAATGAAACCCTCTTCCCTAAATAGTGCACGATTTTTGATCATAGAGCTCTGGTCAAAAAGTTGTGCACTATACAGGGAATAGGGTGCCAAAAAGTAGTGCGCTATACAGCGAATAGGGTGCCCTTTTCAGACGTAACCTGTGTGTCATGTAACTTTTGCAGAGACATGACTCTTTCTCTTTCCCTCTCTCTGTCTCTCTCCCTCTTTCTCGCTCTCTACCCCAGTGACAGAGTTGCAGCTTTAAGAAAAAAATACTCCCACCCTCTCTGATTATGGACTTAGCAGGTCAAGCTCATGTGCTGGTGGTGTTACTCACCTGCCTGGTCTTGCTGTCCTGGGCCCAAGAGAAGGACTACACGGTGAGGGAGGAGCAGCCCGAGAATGTTCGCATCGGGAACCTACGGAAGGACTTGGACCTGAACCTTGACCCTGACGTCAAGCTGTCCTCGCCACTGCAGTTCAAGCCCGTCTACAAAACGGGCGATGTGCCTTTGGTGAGGGTAGAGGCCAACACCGGGGAGATCTTCACCACGGCTCATCGTATCGACCGAGAGAAGCTCTGCTCGGGAGTATTCAACGAGAAGCGCTGCTTCTATGAGATTGAAGTAGCCGTTCTGCCTGACGAGATCTTCCGTCTGGTTAAGATCCGGTTCCTGATTGAGGACATCAATGACAACGCTCCACTCTTCCAGTCCACCGTAATAAACATTTCCATCCCAGAGAACACTGCCATCAACACCCGGTACCCCGTGCCCTCTGCATTTGACCCAGATGTGGGGATCAATGGGATCCAACACTATGAACTTGTCAAGGTGAGCTCACACTTCTCTCTATCAGTATCGAGTGACTGTCACTGCTTGTGTGCTTGACATGAAGATCAATAGATTCTATTCTTAAGAATTGTTTGTTTTCATCCTTATTTGTTTGAAAAACAGTTACACAAATTGTTAACACCAGAAGATTGTCAACTGTGGCATTTAACGCTAGTTTAAATCATTTTAAATATTCCAGAATTCAAAATTCCAGAAAAGACAGGGTAGATGTATTAGGTACTAACTAGCTACATACAGTACCACCCCTCCCAGTATCACTGCTGTTCACCTGCATTTAGTTGAACCTATAAGGCTGTGTGTTAGTAGAGCTGTTCTTTGTAGTTAGACTTTATGGGCCACGTTTTCACGCTTAAATCAGAACAGAGCCTTAGGCCACCATGTAACCACTATGCTTTCTTTGAAAAGGCTTTATGTCATTATGTGTAGCAAGTGAAAAGCAAGGTGTAGTTTTGCTATAAACCATAACAACAAAAGTCCCTCTAGGAAATTGCAGACGCAGCATATCCCTCCAGTTTCTATGAAAAAGGTTAAATGTTGGGAATATTGTAGATTATTGACTAGAAAAGGAACTGTATTATGCTAATAAGTGCCTCATGCAGAACCCACCGTTATTTTTATCATCTAATTGATGTTCTATTCAATCGCAGCGCAATATTCTCATTTGCCTTAATGAAGTCGGCCTAAAACCAGAAAGTAGGATAATGTCATGCATTCTCCATTCATAGTCTAGACAATTCTCAATACATCGTGGAGGAAGATGAATATAGCAGATTATCTGAGGCCTGCTTGTGAATTCTAATTCTTACATTTTTTGAGAGGAGATATAGCACACCATTTGCTATGCGGGGGGGGGGGGGGGGCACTAAACACATGTACAGGCAGTAGCAGATAGTCTTCTATAACAAGCATCTACATGAAAAGGTTGCTTTGGAAAGGTTGTCTCATCTCGGTGACATGATGATGTTTTTTGGGAGCTCGATGTGAGATGATAATGAGACAAGTCACAGGTTGTCTCATATTAAGTTTGCTTTGTGTGAAAATTAACAGTTTCCTTGCTGCTCATGTCTGACTTGATTACCAATTAGCATTTTGAATGAGTTATTTCTGCGCCAAAGCCTCCCCCGCTGAAACGTCCTGAATTGTTCATGCCTGGAAAATGACCAGCCAAATGTTTGGCACATAGCAATGATGATGATCTCCAGTCATTCCCATCACCCTTTCATGACTGTTATCTCCTCTCATGTATATTATTGCTGTTTCATATCCTTGCCTCATTTTTTATTTTATTTTATATTTCCTATCCTTGCTTTTTTTCTCTCTCTCTCGTTTATTTAAATTCAGTTCCGTATCTTATCTTCCTTGGGGAAATATGTCTGTTTTGTATTTTCTATCCATCCGTTTCATTCAAAAGAGGTTTTCTGAAAAGCAGTCCATAAACATAAATACAACATAGAGGTACAGTACCCAGGAGGACATTAATTCAAGTGAATTTTAGAAGTGCACTATACAGTCTTACAGTACAGGGCATAGTTTAGTTCTTTTGGGGTTTGTGCGAGCATTCCTAGAATAGCTGCTGGTCTTTAATCCACCCCTTGGACTATCTTTGTATGGTCCTCAGAGATTTGTCTTGGAGCTCCATACAGAATAATAGTTTACTACCACAGTGTTCCTGTTTTGTCCCTGACATCAAGCTGTAACTGCTACCATTGTGTGTCATCACAGAGTTCCTGTTTTGTCCCTGACATCAAGCTGTAACTGCTACCATTGTGTGTCATCACAGAGTTCCTGTTTTGTCCCTGATATCAAGCTGTAACTGCTACCATTGTGTGTCATCACAGAGTTCCTGTTTTGTCCCTGACATCAAGCTGTAACTGCTACCATTGTGTGTCATCACAGAGTTCCTGTTTTGTCCCTGACATCAAGCTGTAACTGCTACCATTGTGTGTCATCACAGAGTTCCTGTTTTGTCCCTGACATCAAGCTGTAACTGCTACCATTGTGTGTCATCACAGAGTTCCTGTTTTGTCCCTGACATCAAGCTGTAACTGCTACCATTGTGTGTCATCACAGAGTTCCTGTTTTGTCCCTGATATCAAGCTGTAACTGCTACCATTGTGTGTCATCACAGTGTTCCTGTTTTGTCCCTGACATCAAGCTGTAACTGTTACCATTGTGTGTCATCACAGTGTTCCTGTTTTGTCCCTGACATCAAGCTGTAACTGCTACCATTGTGTGTCATCACAGTGTTCCTGTTTTGTCCCTGACATCAAGCTGTAACTGCTACCATTGTGTGTCATCACAGTGTTCCTGTTTTGTCCCTGACATCAAGCTGTAACTGCTACCATTGTGTGTCATCACAGTAGGCCAGTTCTGTCCCCTCAGCTGACAGACATATACTGTAGGCTAGCTGATATTAGAAAGGACAGATGAGAAATGACAGCCACCTTAATTCAAAACCAGGTTGACTCTGTCTTTTCATATGGAGGGCTAATACACAATAACATCCCATATAGTCTGTTTGATATCACACATAATGGTCAGTAACCCTTTACTTGAAAGTGGTATAGGCCTAAAATAAGGCATCTATATCACCTTTATGAAACCAGTAATGCCACCTTAATAATGAGTGTCGCAGTATGATCCATAGCAACCTTTTAATTATGGGATTCTAAAATGGAATGTTTACCATTAGCAGCGTCAGTGCTGGTACTGCTACGTCGTCTTGGAATGACGCAAAGGTGTTCTAAGAACACGTCCAAGGTCAGGGGAAAGTAATACCATGCATGGATGCAGGAGTCTCTTCCGTTAGGAACAGATTTTATCACTTAAAGCGTACCTCTTTACAGGTTCCTCCTCAGGCCCTGACTGTGTCGCAAACGGCACCCTATTCCATATAGGTTTCTGGTCAAAAGTAGTGCACTATATAGGGAATAGGGTGCCATTTGAGACATTGACCGTGTGAGGCAGGTCAGGCTCAAGGGATATCGGTATTGATTTTGGTTGTTTTGGGTTCTACACTTCTCCAAATGTTATTTTTCTCCAAGAATTTTAAAGAGATTTGCACCACACTGCAGGAAACCGAATCCTTCCTATTTTGAGGGATTTTCAGTGTGTCTCAACAGCATTTGTTGTGGGCGGGCGCTGTCGGCATCACCTTGTGTAGATCAATATCCTGCTATATGAGAGCCAGATAAACTCGGTGTTGAGAGAAAGAGGAAGTCTTTTTTTTGTTGTGTGGATTTGGAGCAACAACTCATCTTTGTTTAAAAATGTACACATCTCACTTGTTTGCCTGGCTATTATGAGCAGATGGTAGAACAATTAGGTTCTGCCTGTCATAGAAAACAAAAGAGAAATGTTGAAAATGTGTAACGCCACAGTTTATTTATACTGCATGTTCATTTACAGATGCCAGTTATGCCGTAATACTGCATATAGATTCAACATGTTGGAGCTCTCTCTTCAAAACACTCAAATTGGCATTTCATAATTGATTAATGTTCTTCGTTGGATGCTGCTTGCTGCAGAATGGACAATTAAACAAAGAGCTCAGCTAGCTAACTGCCTGTGTTCAGCTCACTGCATGTGTTCAGCTCACTGCCTGTGTTCAGCTCACTGTCAAGCGCTTCCAGTTTTCATTTGTTTCTGATTTTGACACATTATCTTCCGCCAGAGGTTGACAAGAGGAAACAAACAATTCTGTGCTGGTTTTGTCTAAATGATATGCATCAGATCATGGCCAGTGGCAAGGGAGACTTCCATCAGTATTGTATAAAAGGGATGTTATAGCCAATGATAAATAGCCTAGCCCGTCGGCCCATCCACCACCATTAGCATAGCTATGAAAGGCTGATATATTCAAAGCACCATCCCAGTCTCCTCTAGGTTTAATCAGGTCATCAACGTGATTCAATCCCAGTCTCCTCTAGGTTTAATCAGGTCATCAACGTGATTTAATCCCAGTCTCCAGGTTTAATCAGGTCATCAACGTGATTCAATCCCAGTCTCCAGGTTTAATCAGGTCATCAACGTGATTGAATCCCAGTCTCCAGGTTTAATCAGGTCATCAACGTGATTCAATCCCAATCTCCTCTAGATTTAATCAGGTCATCAACCCTATTCAATCCCAGTCTCCTCTAGATTTAATCAGGTCATCAACGTGATTCAATCCCAGTCTCCTCTAGATTTAATCAGGTCATCAACGTGATTCAATCCCAGTCTCCTCTAGGTTTAATCAGGTCATCAACGTGATTCAATCCCAGTCTCCTCTAGGTCTAATCAGGTCATCAACGTGATTTAATCCCAGTCTCCTCTAGATTTAATCAGGTCATCAACGTGATTCAACCCCAGTCTCTTCTAGATTTAATCAGGTCATCAACATATTTCAATCCCTGTCTCCTTTAGATTTAATCAGGTCATCAACGTGATTCAATCCCAGTCTCCTCTAGATTTAATCAGGTCATCAACGTGATTCAATCCCAGTTTCCTCTAGATTTAATCAGGTCATCAACGTGATTCAATCCCAGTCTCCTCTAGATTTAATCAAGTCATCAACGTAATTCAATCCCAGTCTCCTCTAGGTTTAATCAGGTCATCAACGTGATTCAATCCCAGTCTCCTCTAGATTTAATCAGGTCATCAACGTGATTGAATCCCAGTCTCCAGGTTTAATCAGGTCATCAACGTGATTCAATCCCAATCTCCTCTAGATTTAATCAGGTCATCAACCCTATTCAATCCCAGTCTCCTCTAGATTTAATCAGGTCATCAACGTGATTCAATCCCAGTCTCCTCTAGATTTAATCAGGTCATCAACGTGATTCAATCCCAGTCTCCTCTAGGTTTAATCAGGTCATCAACGTGATTCAATCCCAGTCTCCTCTAGGTCTAATCAGGTCATCAACGTGATTTAATCCCAGTCTCCTCTAGATTTAATCAGGTCATCAACGTGATTCAACCCCAGTCTCTTCTAGATTTAATCAGGTCATCAACATATTTCAATCCCTGTCTCCTCTAGATTTAATCAGGTCATCAACGTGATTCAATCCCAGTCTCCTCTAGATTTAATCAGGTCATCAACGTGATTCAATCCCAGTTTCCTCTAGATTTAATCAGGTCATCAACGTGATTCAATCCCAGTCTCCTCTAGATTTAATCAAGTCATCAACGTAATTCAATCCCAGTCTCCTCTAGGTTTAATCAGGTCATCAACGTGATTCAATCCCAGTCTCCTCTAGATTTAATCAGGTCATCAACGTGATTCAATCCCAGTCTCCTCTAGGTTTAATCAGGTCATCAACGTGATTCAATCCCAGTCTCCTCTAGATTTAATCAGGTCATCAACGTGATTCAATCCCAGTCTCCTCTAGATTTAATCAGGTCATCAACGTGATTCCATTCTAGTCTCCTCTAGGTTTAATCAGGTCATCAACGTGATTCAATCCCAGTCTCCTCTAGATTTAATCAAGTCATCAACGTGATTCAATCCCAGTCTCCTCTAGATTTAATCAGGTCATCAACGTGATTCAATCCCAGTCTCCTCTAGATTTAATCAGGTCATCAACGTGATTCAATCCCAGTCTCCTCTAGATTTAATCAGGTCATCAACGTGATTCCATTCTAGTCTCCTCTAGGTTTAATCAGGTCATCAACGTGATTCAATCCCAGTCTCCTCTAGATTTAATCAAGTCATCAACGTGATTCAATCCCAGTCTCCTCTAGATTTAATCAGGTCATCAACGTGATTCAATCCCAGTCTCCTCTAGATTTAATCAGGTCATCAACGTGATTCAATCCCAGTCTCCTCTAGATTTAATCAGGTCATCAACTTGATTCAATGATACATCAGATGACAATCTGAAACATTGAAAGAGTCTGCAATGAGGCGATTTCAGTCAGCCGCCCCCAATATCAGCCAACTGCGGCTCTACATCATTGTTTGCTACTGAGATGGAATGTTTGATTGTTGTGATTGGACGACAAATATCACTGGACGACTAATATCATTGGACGACTAATATCATTGGAAGACTAATATCATTGGACGACAAATATCATTAGACGACTAATATCATTGGACGACTAATATCATTGGACGACTAATATCATTGGACGACTAATATCATTGGACGACAAATATCATTAGACGACTAATATCATTGGACGACTAATATCAATGGACGACTAATATCATTGGACGACTAATATCATTGGACAACTAATATCATTGGACGACTAACATCATTGGATGACTAATATCATTGGACGACTAACATCATTGGACGACTAATATCATTGGACGACTAATATCATTGGACGACTAATATCATTGGACGACTAATATCATTGGACGACTAATATCATTGGACGACTAACATCATTGGACGACTAACATCATTGGACGACTAACATCATTGGACGACTAATATCATTGGACGACTAATATCATTGGACGACTAATATCATTGGACGACTAATATCATTGGATGACTAATATCATTGGATGACTAACATCATTGGACGACTAATATCATTGGATGACTAACATCATTGGACGACTAATATCATTGGACGACTAATATCATTGGACGACTAATATCATTGGACGACTAATATCATTGGACGACTAATATCATAGGACGACTAATATCATTGGACGACTAATATCATAGGACGACTAACATCATTGGACGACTAATATCATAGGACGACTAACATCATTGGATGACTAATATCATTGGACGACTAACATCTTCTGATGACTAATATCATCGGACAACTAATATCATTGGACGACTAATATCATAGGACGACTAACATCATTGGACGACTAATATCATCGGACGACTAATATCATTGGACGACTAACATCTTCTGATGACTAATATCATCGGACAACTAATATCATTGGACGACTAATATCATTGGATGACTAATATCATTGGACGACTAATATCATTGGACGACTAATATCATTGGACGACTAATATCATTGACAAGATGTTATATATCTACATAAATGTTTAATTTATAGATCTCTACACATACACTATTTACAAAAGTATGTGGACACCCCTTCAACTTAGTTGATTCGGCTAGTTCAACCACACCCATTTATGACAGGGGTATAAAATTGAGCACACAGCCATGCATTCTCCATAGACAAACATTGGCAGTAGAATGGCCTTACTGAAGAGCTCAGTGATTTTCAACGTGGCACTGTCATTGGATGCCACCTTTCAAACAAGTCAGTTAGGCAAATTTCTGCCCTGCTAGACCTTCCCCGGTCAACTGTAAGTGCTGTTAATGTGAAGTGAAAATATCTAGGAGCAACAATGGCTCAGCTGCAAAGTGGTAGGCCACACAACCTCGCGGAACATGACCGCTGAGTGCTGAAGCGCGTAGAGTGTAAAAATGTTCTGTCCTTGGTTACAACACTCACTACTGAGTTCCAAACTACCTCTGGAAGCAACGTCAGCACAAGAACTGTTCGCTGGTAGCTTCATGAAATGGGTTACCATGGCCGAGCAGCCACACACAAACCTAAGATCACCATGCCAAGCGTCGGCTGGAGTGGTGTTAAGCTTGCCACCATTGGACTCTGGAGCAGTGGAAACGCGTTCTCTGGAGTGATGAATCACGCTTCACCATCTGGCAGTCCGTCAGACGAATCTGGGTTTGGCGGATGTCAGGAGAACCATACCTACCCCAATGCATAGTGCCAACTGTAAAGTTTGGTGGAGGAGGAATCCTGGTCTGGTGCTGTTTTCATGGTTCGGGCAAGGCCCCTTAGTTCCAGTGAAGGGGAATCTTAACGCACCTGCATACAATGACATTTTAGACGATTCTGTGCTTCCAACTTTGTGGCAACAGTTTGGGGAAGGCCCTTTCCTGTTTCAGCATGACAATGCCCCCGTGCACAAAGCGAGGTCCATACAGAAATTGTTTGTCGAAATTGGTGTGGAAGAACTTGACTGGCCTGCACCGAGCCCTGATCTCAACCCCATTGAGCTCCTTTGTGATAGGAACAATGACTGCTAGCCAAGCCTAATTGCCCAACATCAGAGCCTGTCCTCACTAATGCTCTTTTGGCTGAATGCAAGCAAGTCCCCGCAGTAATGCTCCAACATCTAGTGGAAATCCTTCCTAGAAGAGTGGAGGCTGTTGTAGCAGCAAAGGGGGACCAATTCCATATTAATGCCCATGATTTTGGAAGGAGATGTTCGACGTGCAGGTGTCCACATACTTTTTGGCTTGTAGTATATATCTTGTCAAAAGCGCAACGTGATTGCAAAAGAGACAGGTTGTAGTGTCTGACTGAAAAACGGACAATATTGGTGTTTGAATTTATTGATATAAAGTGGGACATGGTTGTATGGTTGCGGGATATGGGACAAATGGCCAAAATACGGGACATGTGGTCACCCTATGAATTGAAGAGGGCAGTCCATGAGTGCTGACCGAAGGATATCAAGGATCTGGAAAGTGTCTGTGGAAGAATGGTCTCCATCCCAATGTGTTCTCCAATCTCATAAATTATTATAGAAAATTGTTCAGTGCATTCATCCTTGCAAGAGGAGGGTGTACAAAGTATTGAAAATATGGGTGGCAAATATATTTAAACCTAGATTTTGGGAAAAAAAAATAACATTACTTGTTAAACAAAATCTCTAGATATATGATCCCTATATTTTGTTTGATGGCACATAGCCTTAAGCTTCACGGTTTGTTTTCGTATTGTTTACTGTTTTGTTGGCGACATCCCCTATTAAAAGTATGTACGCTTACCACGCTGCACCTTGGTCTCATCCTTCCGACGACACCCGTGACAGAACTTCCCACCACCAAAGGACCAAGCAGCATGGTAGAGAGGACTCCTGGACATGGGAGATCCTGGATGGTAAGGTACCCTGGAGGCAGGCTGGGGAGTATCGCCGTCCAAGGGAGGAACTGGAGGCAGCTAAGGCGGAGCGGCAGCGTTATGAGGGAACACGGCTGGCAAGGAAGCCCGAGAGACAGCCCCCCAAAAAATGTCAGGTTGGAGACCTGAGCCAACTCCCCGTGCTTACCGTGGCGAGCATGTGACTAGTCAGGCCCTGTGCTATGGGGTGATGCGCACTGTGTCTCGGTTGAGCATTCACAGGCCGGTGTGCTCGGTGCCAGCGTCCCGCATTTGCCGTGGGCATCCAGCCAGAACGGGTTGTGCCAGCTCTGCGCTCGAGACCGCCAGTGCGCCTCCATGGCCCAGTGTATCCTGTGCCTCGGCCAAGGAAGAACCTTCCTGTATGTCTCCCCAGCCTGTGCCTGCTCCCAGAGCCAGGCCTCCTGTGTGTCTCTCCACTCCAGAGACGGCCTCCAGCCCGGGGCCTCCAGAGACGGTCTCCAGCTCGGAGCCTCCAGACACGTTCTCCAGTCCGGAGCCTCCAGCGATGGCCTCCAGTCCCTCCAGCGACGGCCTCCAGTCCGGAGCCTCCAGCGAGGGTGCCCAGTCCGGGGCCCGCAACGAGGGTGCACAGTTCGGGGCCCGCAACGAGGGTGCCCAGTCCGGGGCCCGCTACGAGGGTCCCCAGTCCGGGGTTGGCGGCGAGGGTCCCTGCACCAGAGGTGCCACCAAAGTGGGGTGAGCCAGCAGGGTCTGCGTCCCGCACCTGAGCCGCCGCTGCGGATAGATGCCCACCCAGACCCTCCCCTATAGGTTTAGGTTTTGTGGCCGGAGTCCGCACCTTTGGGGGGGGGGTAATGTCATGCCCTGACCTTAGAGTTCCTTTCTATGTCTCTTTTTGGTTTGGTCAGGGTGTGATTTGGGGTGGACATTCTATGTTTTGTTTTTCTATTATTTTCTATTTCTAGGTTTTTGCTGGGTATGGTTCTCAATCAGGGACAGCTGTCTATCATTGTCTCTGATTGGGAACCATACTTAGGTAGTTTTTTTCCACCTGTCATTGTGGGAAGTTAACTTTGTTTGATGGCACATAGCCTTAAGCATCACTGTTTGTTTTTGTATTGTTTACTGTTTTGTTGGCGACATCTACTATTAAAAGTATGTATGCTCACCACGCTGCACCTTGGTCTCATCCTTCTGACGACACCCGTGACAAGATGAATGCTTCATCACCATGGTTTAGGAGTCCAAACTGGGTGAAGCTGAAGTATCTGCTTTCTTTTTAAACTGTACAGTTTTGTATTTTATTTAAAGGTTATTGTCACTGCACCTTAGGGCCCAGTGATTCATATTCTTAACCTTTTCTACAGTAAGTTTGCTTGCCCTAAATGTTATCACAAACCAACAGCCTAATTTGAATTCACTGAAGTAAAAATAAACAGCCATTATAGATAGTTAGTTATTGCTCTCTGAAACTGATTGAAATGCTCTAAATGTGTGACAATGAGACAGAGGTGGGGAATAATCTGTCTGGCTCATAAATCATCTTTAGGAGCACCTATGACATTGACTGGATGGAAGCACAGTGCCAAAGTCCCAGATACTAAAGTCTATACTAAGATTTAACAACCATATTGTATGAAGGGCCAATATGTTATGATTCACTGTATTGCAGAGGTAAAATCACTCCTATGAATTTCATCAAAGTCGTAGTACAGTTATTTTAATGTCAGCTTGGTCAATGGTCAAATCGTTACTCACTAAACAAATGTGGAGCTCTTAGTAATTACTACTTCATGTTTAAAGAATCACTCCATGAATATACATCTTATACTAGAACTCATCTTCTACTGGAACTCATCTTCTTCTAGAACTCATCTCCTTCTAGAACTCATCTTCTACAGAACTCATCTTCTACAGAACTCATCTCCTTCTAGAACTCATCTCCTTCTAGAACTCATCTTCTTCTAGAACTCATCTTCTTCTAGAACTCATCTTCTACTAGAACTCATCTTCTACTAGAACTCGTCTCCTTCTAGAACTCATCTTCTACTAGAACTCATCTTCTTCTAGAACTCGTCTCCTTCTAGAACTCATCTTCTACTAGAACTCGTCTCCTTCTAGAACTCATCTTCTACTAGAACTCATCTTCTTCTAGAACTCATCTTCTACTGGAACTCATCTTCTTCTAGAACTCATCTCCTTCTAGAACTCATCTTCTACAAGAACTCATCTTCTACTAGAACTCATCTTCTTCTAGAGCTCATCTTCTTCTAGAACTCGTCTCCTTCTAGAACTCGTCTTCTACTAGAACTCATCTTCTTCTAGAACTCGTCTTCTACTAGAACTCATCTTCTTCTAGAACTCATCTTCTACTGGAACTCATCTTCTTCTAGAACTCATCTCCTTCTAGAACTCATCTTCTACTAGAACTCATCTTCTTCTAGAACTCATCTTCTTCTAGAACTCATCTTCTCCTAGAACTCATCTTCTTCTAGAACTCATCTTCTTCTCGAACTCATCTTCCACTAGAACTCATCTTCTTCTAGAACTCATCTTCCACTAGAACTCATCTTCTTCTAGAACTCATCTTCTACAGAACTCATCTCCTTCTAGAACTCATCTTCTTCTAGAACTCATCTTCTACTAGAACTCGTCTTCTTCTAGAACTCATCTTCCACTAGAACTCATCTTCTTCTAGAACTCATCTTCCACTAGAACTCATCTTCTTCTAGAACTCATCTTCTACTAGAACTCATCTTCTTCTAGAACTCATCTCCTTCTAGAACTCATCTTCTTTTAGACCTCATCTTCTACTAGAACTCATCTTCTTCTAGAACTCATCTCCTTCTAGAACTCATCTTCTTCTAGAACTCATCTTCTACTAGAACTCATCTTCTACTAGAACTCGTCTTCTACTAGAACTCGTCTTCTACTAGAACTCGTCTCCTTCTAGAACTCATCTTCTTCTAGAGCTCATCTTCTAGAACTCATCTTCTTCTAGAACTCATCTTCTTCTAGAACCCATCTTCTACTGGAACTCATCTCCTTCTAGAACTCATCTTCTACTAGAACTCGTCTTCTACTAGAACTCGTCTTGTACTAGAACTCGTCTCGTTCTAAAACTCATCTTCTTCTAGAGCTCATCTTCTAGAACTCATCTTCTTCTAGAACTCATCTTCTTCTAGAACCCATCTTCTACTGGAACTCATCTCCTTCTAGAACTCATCTCCTTCTAGAACTCATCTTCTTCTAGAACTCATCTTCTAGAACTCGTCTTCTACTAGAACTCGTCTTCTACTAGAACTCATCTTCTACTAGAACTCGTCTTCTACTAGAACTCGTCTTCCACTAGAACTCGTCTTCTACTAGAACTCGTCTTCTACTAGAACTCGTCTTCTACTAGAACTCGTCTTCTACTATAACTTTTCTCCTTCTAGAACACGTCTTCTACTAGAACTCATCTTCTACTAGAACTCATCTTCTACAGAACTCATCTTCTTCTAGAACTCATCTTCTAGAACTCGTCTTCTACTAGAACTCGTCTTCCACTAGAACTTTTCTCCTTCTAGAACACGTCTTCTACTAGAACTCATCTTCTACTAGAACTCGTCTTCTACTAGAACTCGTCTTCTACTAGAACTCGTCTTCTACTAGAACTTTTCTCCTTCTAGAACACGTCTTCTACTAGAACTCATCTTTTACTAGAACTCATCTTCTACAGAACTCATCTTCTTCTAGAACTCATCTTCTACAGAACTCATCTTCTTCTAGAACTCGTCTTCTACTAGAACTTTTCTCCTTCTAGAACACGTCTTCTACTAGAACTCATCTTCTACTAGAACTCATCTTCTACAGAACTCATCTTCTTCTAGAACTAATCTTCTAGAACTCATCTTCTACTAGAACTCATCTTCTAGAACTCATCTTCTTCTAGAACTCATCTTCTACAGAACTCATCTTCTACAGAACTCATCTTCTACTAGAACTCATCTTCTACAGAACTCGTCTTCCACTAGAACTCGTCTTCTACTAGAACTCGTCTTCCACTAGAACTCGTCTTCTACTAGAACTCGTCTTCCACTAGAACTCGTCTTCTACTAGAACCCGTCTTCTACTAGAACTCATCTTCTACAGAACTCATCTTCTAGAACACGTCTTCTACTAGAACTCGTCTTCTACTAGAACTCGTCTTCTAGAACTCATCTTCCTCGAACTCGTCTTCCACTAGAACTCGTCTTCCACTAGAACTCGTCTTCCTCTAGAACTCGTCTTCCACTAGAACTCGTCTTCCACTAGAACTCGTCTTCTACTAGAACTCGTCTTCTACTAAAACTCGTCTTCTAGAACTCATCTTCCTCTAGAACTCGTCTTCCACTAGAACTCGTCTTCCACTAGAACTCGTCTTTATCTAGAGCTCGTCTTCTTCTAGAACTCGTCTCCTACTAGAACTCATCTCCTACTAGAACTCATCTCCTACTAGAACACATCTCCTACTAGAACTCATCTCCTACTAGAACACATCTCCTACTAGAACTCATCTCCTTCTAGAACTCATCTTCTTCTAGAACTCGTCTTCTACTAGAACTCGTCTTCTACTAGAACTCGTCTTCTTCTAGAACTCATCTTCTTCTAGAACTCAGTGTTATTGGAAGGTCATTATTCTTGCTGTCCAGTCGTGTATATAGTTTATAGCTACTCGCCATAAAGTAACCATCCTCATTCAGGCAGCGGTGCTTTTGGCTCTTCTTAAGGGACTTCTGTCATTTGGCAGTGCTTCAGACCGGCGACAATATTCACATCAAGTGAAACCCCAACACCAACAACAACCCTGTGTCTCTACTGCAGCTACCAGGACATAGTATTGGCCTCCTTCTTCCCTCTACCATGGTCCTTACTCTATTGGTACAGGAACTATACTGGTTCTAAACATACTGGGTAGTCAAATGAACACATTTGGTCTAAATTGTACCGTTCACAGTCAGAATGTATGTATCTTAATCTCGTTTCATAGCTGTGCCTAGACAGAGTAATCTCTTCCAACATTATGTGCAGCATGAAGCTTATCTCTATAAAGAGACTGTTTTTTCTTGTTTTAGCATGAAACTGCTTCTGACTGAAAGACCTTCAAAGACCCTCTTTGTTTCTTAAAATGCATGGGTCTCATTTAGGTTCTTAGGTCTCTCTCTCTCTCTCTCTCTCTCGCTCTCTCGCTCTCTCTAAATCATAACGATGGCAAATATGCCAGGACCCATCTTTACCGCATAGCTGATCTGTAATCATAAATATTAGTGCTACATTTTTGTGGGGAAGGCAATTACTTTGAACAGTCAGAGTCAGTTTCTCATGGGGATTACATGCATTTGTTTTCATTTTCCTCGGGCATCACTGTGGCCTACTGATTTGGTACTCCTTGGGTGAAAAGCTTTTTAATGTGGAGTCTCTCTGTCTCTTTAGTCTATGGTGGTATTGCAGTGCATTTAAATAGGCTATCTCTATGGCTTCCCTTTCAACTGTATGAACTTGACATTTTGTGAGCTGTCTCCCCTTTTCCAAAGTAAACGCAAGATAGTAGGGTAAAATGGAATACAATGTTACTTAAAGCAGAGGAGTTGCACTAAGGAGGGCAGAGGGCTAAAACAAGTACTTAATTAAAAAGCACCGGGAGATCTCCAAGAGGGTAGTGTTACTTTGTTATCTGAAATGGATGGTCAGCATATAGTACAAGAAGAATCTGCTGAAGGGTGGCAGTGAGCGTACAGTACTGTACTATAATAGTTATTGAATATGACTCCAATATAATTGCATTCCAAGGACCCTTGATCATGGTTTGATGTCATTGTGTGTCATTGGTCTTATGTTATATGTGTACATTCCATCTGTCAGTTTCTTGTTTTTAAAATAGATTTATTGAAGATTTTTAGAAAAGCGCTAACGCTTCACCAATTGCCTTTTTTGGTTATGGGCATAACTGTTTAACTCACTGTCAGCATCCATTGTTTACATAGGCCTAAGTATTTTCTTAATACACTGATATTTTCCAACTGTATTTAGCAAATATTCTGAGGACATTTTCCATTTTTCTAACACGCAGTGGTGTAAAGTACTTAAGTAAAAATACTTTAATGCACTACTTACTTTTTTGTTTTTAGGGTATCTGTACTTTACTATTTATATTGTTGACTACTTTTTCTTTACTACATTCCTAAATATATTAATATACTTTTTACTCCATACATTTTCTCTGACACCAAAAAGTACTTGTTATTTGTTACTTGTTAATCAAATACTTTTAGACTTACTCAAATTGTATTTTACTGGGTGACTTTCACTTTTACTTTCGTATTTTTAAATAAAGATATCTTTACTTTTACTCAAGTATGGCAGCTCGGTGCTTTTTTCCACCACTGCTAATACAATTAAAGCACTTTCAGCCCAAAGTGTTTTGCTGCAGTGAGAGCAAACATCTGTTGAAACTAAAACAAACCACAGCTTATTTGTGTTGATTCTGGAAACCAGCTGTGTGAGTCTAGCGCCAGCTTACAAGACCACTAGTAGGCTATTGCAGTGTATGACATGTCATATAAGATAGTAGTGTTCAGGTGAAATGCATGTGAAATTCCCAGAAATCAAGTTATGAATGCATACGTCCCCACACTGATGAATAACTAAGCAATTAGTAACATACTCCAGGATGTACAGGACAGCACAGTAGTTTCATGTAGTCCAGTAAAATATGACTGAAACTCACAAACTATCTCTCTTCTTCTCTCTGTCTATACAGAGTGTAAGTGAGTTTGGCCTAGACATCATCGAGACCCCAGAGGGAGACAGATGGCCTCAGCTGATCGTCCAGCAGAGCCTGGACCGCGAGCAGAAGGACACCTTCGTCATGAAGATCAAGGTGGAGGACGGAGGAACGCCACCCAAGTCCAGCACGGCCATCCTCCAGGTCACCATCTCCGACGTCAACGACAATCGGCCGGTCTTCAAGGACAGTGAGGTGGAGGTGAACATCCCCGAGAACGCCCCCATAGGAACCTCCGTCACCCAGCTCCACGCCACGGACGCAGACCTCGGCTCCAACGCCCAGATCCACTTCTCCTTCTCCAACCAGATCTCCTCATCCACCAAGAGGCATTTTTCCATAGACAGCACCACCGGGCTGATCACTGTTAAGCAGCCCTTAGACAGAGAAGCCACTCCGGTCCACAAACTCATCGTCCTGGCCAGCGATGGCAGCTCCACCCCCTCCAGAGCTACGGTTATCGTCAACGTAATGGACATTAATGACAACGTTCCGTCCATAGACACTCGGTATATAATGAACCTTGTAAATGGAACGGTTCTACTGTCAGAGAACGCTCCTCTCAACACAAAAATAGCCCTAATTACAGTGACGGACAAGGACTCGGATCTGAACGGCAAAGTGACTTGTTACACTGACCATGACGTTCCTTTCAGGTTAAAGCCAGTCTTTAATGACCAGTTCCTGCTGGAGACTGCGGCCCCCTTAGATTACGAAACAACCAGGGAATATGCAATTAAGATCGTAGCGTCGGATTCAGGGAAGCCTCCTTTGAACACTTCAGCGATGGTTTTAATAAAAATTAAGGATGAGAATGACAACGCTCCCATCTTCCCTCAGCCTGAGATTCAGCTGTCCATACCAGAGAACAATGATCCATCCACGCAGCTCATAAAGATCAGTGCCACGGATGCAGACAGCGGACATAATGCAGAGATTATTTATTCTCTTGGCCCTGACGCGCCTGATGGGTTTAACATAGATAGACGGTCAGGAATCCTCTCCGTTGGCAAACGCCTGGATAGAGAGAAGCAGGAGAAGTATTCGTTCACTGTCATGGCGAGGGACAATGGGTCTACTTCGCTGCAGAGCAATGTCACAGTGAGGTTAATAGTGCAGGACCTCAACGACAACAGCCCAGCTTTCACCCATCCTGAGTATAACTTCTACGTGCCTGAGAACCTGCCTCTGTACGGGACCGTGGGTCTGATCACCGTCACAGATTCTGACGCAGGTGACAACTCTGTCATAACACTGTCCATCCTGAACGGGAAAGACAATTTCCTTATTGATCCCCAGACCGGTGTAATCAAACCCAACCTCACATTTGATAGAGAGCAGCAGAGCTCATACACTTTTATGGTGAAGGCTATAGACGGAGGGCAACCACCCAGCACTTCATACGCCAAGGTCACCATAAACGTTGTGGATGTCAATGACAATCGACCCGTTTTTGTTATCCCCTCATCCAACTACTCTTACGATCTGGTCCAGTCTACCACCAGCCCTGGGTCTGTGGTCACCAGGGTGTTCGCTATAGACAATGACACTGGCATGAATGCTGAGCTGCAGTACAGCATCATTGGGGGATCACCAAGAGGGCTGTTTGCCATAGACAAAACAACTGGTAATATAACTCTGCAGGAGAAGATAGTCTCAGCCGATCAGGGTTTACACAGGCTAGTTGTGAAAGTCAAAGACCTGGGCCAGCCGGAGTCCTTACACGCAATCGCCCTCATTCACCTGTTCATTAACGAGACTGTATCCAACGCTACCTTCATTCAAGAGCAGCTACGTAAGAGCTTGGAGACTCCATTGGACCGTAACGTGGGAGACAGTGAGGTCACACCCCAAGCCAACGGATACGTGATTGTTGTCATCGCTATTATAGCTGGGACTATGACAGTCATCTTAGTCATCTTCGTGACAGCTTTAGTGCGCTGCCGTCAGACGCCCAGACACAAAGTGGTGCAGAAGGGCAAGCAGAGCGGCGAGTGGGTGTCGCCCAACCAGGACAACCGTCAAATCAAGAAGAAAAAGAAGAAAAAGAAGAGATCCCCTAAGAGCCTCCTCTTGAACTTTGTCACCATAGAAGAATCCAAGCCTGATGATCCCAGCCAGGAGCACATTAATGGAACCCTGGACCTGCCTGTGGAGCTAGATGAGCAGACCATGGGGAAATACAACTGGGCCACTACGCCGACCACCTTCAAACCTGACAGTCCAGACTTAGCCAAGCATTACAAGTCTGCCTCCCCCCAGCCAACCTTCCAAATCAAACCAGAGACCCCGATGGCGCCCAATAAACACCACGTGATTCAGGAGCTCCCGCTAGACAACACGTTTGTGGTGGGCTGTGACTCGCACTCCAAGTGCTCCTCCACCAGCTCAGACCCGTACTCGGTCTCAGAGTGCAGCTGTCAGGGGGGATTCAAGACTTCTGGGCAAATCCACACCAGACAGGTAATTCATAACTTATTTTCTAAAGCCACCTACTGTTTCCACTCCCACTCCCCGTACCACTGTCCCTTTGTTGATAAGATGGAGGGTGATGGGTGGCAGCGGGAGGGAGACGGGAGAATGAACCACACAAAAAGTCCCATGTGCATTAATGTCATCAGCATTGAATATTGAGGAAGAATACCTCAGAGAGGAAGTAGTTAACTGAAGTCTGGCCAAGAAACTTCAACCAAATGAAATCTATCTTTACTTCCCAGAAAGAGGAAAAAAACGAAGACAGATTATACCTCCCTTTGCTATCTTGTACTATATGTCTAAAAAAAAACTTTAACCTTATTTGGGTTAATGTTCCACTTAAAAGTATAATGGAGGCAGTGGAATGGTGGGAACCAGTGTTAAATGAGAATCTTAAGTGAGAAAGGCTGGTGGCAGAGTAATAGCATGCTTGGGGGAGAATCACGCTACTAATTGAACTCTGCACAGCTGTATTTGCTGAGGACCAATGGATTAAAGCAGCTCTAAGCTTTTTTGATTGACACACCTGAAAAAAACTAGCATGTCTGACAGACAGAGAAAACCAAACAGAGTCTTTGATTTGACAGTCATCAGCTTAACAGATAAACGTTGGGTTTAATCAGCTGTTCACTTTCCACTGAAATAGTAGGACATGTATCCCCCAAGAGTGCCACTACACTACAGAATAATAAGACCTCATTAAATAATCCCAGATATTGGTTGCGTGCTGGAGATATTAAGTGGCGTCTTTACTGTGGAGGCTCTGAAGGCTTTGTGAGTGTGAGGGAGAGAGCAAAGCAAAAGGCAAAAGCAAGGCTCATTTGAATGCTAGGGTTTGGTCTGAGGCATATGATTCCCTAAGAGATGTGCCAAATGCGAAGTGCCCTAAAATATAACAGCAGCCCGGGAAAATAAGGTAAGGGGGGTGGAGCAGAGCAGAGTGGGGCGGAGCAAAGAGGGGATGTGCAGAGTGGGGCAGAGCAGAGCAGAGTGGGGCGGTGCAAAGAAGAGCGGGCTGGAGCAGAGCAGAGAGGGGCGGAGCAGAGCAGAGAGGGGCGGAGCAGAGCAGAGAGGGCTGGAGCAGAGCAGAGAGGGGCGGAGCAGAGCAGAGAGGGACGGAGCAGAGCAGAGAGGGGCGGAGCAGAGCAGAGAGGGACGGAGAAGGGTGGGGCAGAGCAGAGTGGGGCGAAGCAGATCAGAAAGGGGCGGAGCAGAGAGGGGCAGAGCAGAGAGGGGCAGAGCAGAGAGGGACGGAGCAGAGCAGAGAGGGGCGGAGCAGAGCAGAGAGGGGCGGAGCAGAGCAGAGAGGGGCGGAGCAGAGCAGAGAGGGGCGGAGCAGAGCAGAGAGGGACGGAGAAGGGTGGGGCAGAGCAGAGTGGGGCGAAGCAGATCAGAAAGGGGCGGAGCAGAGAGGGGCAGAGCAGAGAGGGGCAGAGCAGAGAGGGACGGAGCAGAGCAGAGAGGGGCGGAGCAGAGCAGAGAGGGGCGGAGCAGAGCAGAGAGGGGCGGAGCAGAGCAGAGAGGGGCGGAGCAGAGCAGAGAGGGGCGGAGCAGAGCAGAGAGGGACGGAGCAGAGCAGAGAGGGGCGGAGCAGAGCAGAGAGGGGCGGAGCAGAGCAGAGAGGGACGGAGAAGGGTGGGGCAGAGCAGAGTGGGGCGAAGCAGATCAGAAAGGGGCGGAGCAGAGAGGGGCAGAGCAGAGAGGGGCAGAGCAGAGCAGAGAGGGGCGGAGCAGAGCAGAGAGGGACGGAGAAGGGTGGGGCAGAGCAGAGTGGGGCGAAGCAGATCAGAAAGGGGCGGAGCAGAACAGAGTGGGGCGGAGCTCTATGGGATGGAGAATGATAGTGCAACAGTATGGTGGGTCACTAAGATCAAGGTAAAGATAGAGGCTTGGAACCAATAGCAAGAGGAGACAGCAAGATGGAAGCTAGGGACCAATAGAAAGAGGAGGTCGATAAATGGAGCCTTGGGACCAATAGAAAGTGGAGGGATTTAGATGGTGGCTTGGGACCAATAGAAAGAGGAGGTAGCTAGATGGAGGCTTGGGACCAATAGAAAGAGGAGGTAGCTAGATGGAGGCTTGGGACCAATAGAAAGACGGTGTAGCTAGATGGAGGCTTGGGACCAATAGCAGGAGCAGGAAGCTAGATGTAGACTTGGGATCAATAGGAGGAGGGTGTAGCTAGATGGAGGATTGGGACCAATAGCAGGAGGAAGTAGCTAGATGGAGGCTTGGGATCAATAGAAAGAGGAGGGATTTAGATGGAGGCTTGGAACCAATGAGAGGAGGGGCAAGCTAGATGGAGACTTGAGACCAATAGAAAGAGGAGGTAGCTATATGGAGGCTTGGGACCAATAGGAGAAGGAGATAGCTAAATAGAGGCTTGGGACTAATAGAAAGAGACGGAAGCTAGATGGAGGCTTGGGACCAGTTTAAAGAGGAGGTAGCTTGATTCAGGCTTGGGACCAATAGGAGAAGGAGATAGCTAGATGGAGGCAAGGTGGAGCTAGATGGATGCTTGGGACCAATAGAAAGAGACGGAAGCTAGATGGAGGCTTGGGACCAGTTTAAAGAGGAGGTAGCTTGATTCAGGCTTGGGGCCAATAGAAAGGAGGTAGCTAGATGGATGCTTGGGGCCAATAGGACAAGGGGGTATCTAGATGGAGGCTTGGGACCAATAGAAAGAGGAGGTAGCTAGATGGAGGCTTGGGACCAATAGGAAGAGGAGGTAGCTAGATGGGGGTAGCTAGATGGAGGCTTGGGACCAATAGGAAGAGGAGGTAGCTAGATGGAGGCTTGGGACCAATAGGAAGAGGAGGTAGCTAGATGGGGGTAGCTAGATGGAGACTTGGGACGAATAGAAAGAGGAGGTAGCTAGATGGAGGCTTGGGACCAATAGGAAGAGGAGGTAGCTAGATGGGGGTAGCTAGATGGAGGCTTGGGACCAATAGGGCAAGGGGGTAGCAAGATGGAGGCATGGGAACAATAGGAGGAGGGGGTAGCTAGATGGAGACTTGGGACCAATAGCAGGAGGGGTAACTAGTTGGAGGCTTGGGACCAATAGAAAGAGGAGGGATTTAGATTGAGGTTTTGGACCAATTGGAGAAGGAGGTAGTTAGATGGAGGCTTGGGACCAAAATAATTTGAGGTAGCTAAATGGAGGATTTGGACCAATACAAAGTGGAGTTAGCTAGATGGAGGCTTGGGACCATTATAAAGAGGAGGTAGCTTGATGGAGGCTTTGGACCAATATAAAGAGGTGGTAGCTGATGGAGGCTTTGGACCAATAGAAAGAGTCGGTAGCTAGATGGAGGCTTGGGACCAATAGAAAGAGGAGGTAGCTGATGGAGGCTTTGGACCAATAGAAAGAGTCGGTAGCTAGATGGAGGCTTGGGACCAATAGAAAGAGGAGGTAGCTGATGGAGGCTTGGGACCAATAGAAAGAGGAGGTAGCTATATTGAAGCTTGGGACCAATAGGAGGAGGGGGTATCTAAATGGTGGCTTGGGACCAATAGGAGGAGGGGGTATCTAGATGGATGCTTGGGACCAATAGGAGGAGGGGGTAGCTAGATGAAGGCTTTGGACAAATAGCAGGAGGGGCTAGCTAGATGGAGGCTTGGGACCAATAGGAAGAGGAGGGATTTAGATGTAGGCTAGGGACCAATAGGATGAGGAGATAGCTAAATAGAGGCTTGGTACTAATAGAACGAGGAGGTAGCTAAATGGAGGATTTGGACCAATATACAGAGGCGGTAGCTAGGTGGAGGCTTGGGACCAATAGAAAGTGGAGGGATTTAGATGGTGGCTTGGGACCAATAGAATGAGGAGGGATTTAGATGGAGGCTTGGGACCAAAATAATTTGAGGTAGCTAGATGGAGGCTTGGGACCAATAGAATGAGGAGGTAGCTAAATGGAGGATTTGGACCAATAGAAAGTGGAGTTAGCTAGATGGAGGCTTGGGACCAATAGAAAGTGGAGGTAGCTAGATGGAGGCTTGGGACCAATAGAAAGAGGAGGTAGCTTGATGTAGGCTTTGGACCAATAGAAAAAGGCGGTAGCTACATGGAGGCTTGCGACCAATAAAAACAGGCGGTAGCTAGATGGAGGCTCGCGTCCAATAGGAGGAGGGGGTAGCTAAATGGAGGCTTTGGACAAATAGCAGGAGGGGGTAGCTCGATTTGACGCTTGGGACCAATAAGAGGAGGTGGAGCTAGACGGGGCTTGGGACCAATAGGAGGAGGGGGTATCTAGATGGAGGCTTGGGACCAATAGGAGGAGGGGGTAGCTAGATGGAGGCTTTGGACCAATAGGAGGAGGGGGTATCTAGATGGAGGCTTGGGACCAATAGGAGGAGGGGGTATCTAGATGGAGGCTTAGGACCAATAGGAGGAGGGGGTATCTAGATGGAGGCTTGGGACCAATAGGAGGAGGGGGTATCTAGATGGAGGCTTGGGGCCAATAGGAGGAGGGGGTAGCTAGATGGAGGCTTGGAACCAATGGGAGGAGGGGGTATCTAGATGGAGGCTTGGGACCAATAGGAGGAGGGGGTAGCTAGATGGAGGCTTGGAACCAATGGGAGGAGGGGGTATCTAGATGGAGGCTTGGAACCAATGGGAGGAGGGGGTAGCTAGATGGAGGCTTGGAACCAATGGGAGGAGGGGGTATCTAGATGGAGGCTTGGGACCAATAGGAGGAGGGGGTAGCTAGATGGAGGCTTGGAACCAATGGGAGGAGGGTGTATCTAGATGGAGGCTTGGGACCAATAGGAGGAGGGGGTATCTAGATGGAGGCTTGGAACCAATGGGAGGAGGGGGTATCTAGATGGAGGCTTGGGACCAATAGGAGGAGGGGGTAGCTAGATGGAGGCTTGGAACCAATGGGAGGAGGGGGTATCTAGATGGAGGCTTGGGACCAATAGGAGGAGGGGGTAGCTAGATGGAGGCTTGGAACCAATGGGAGGAGGGGGTATCTAGATGGAGGCATGGGACCAATAGAAAGAGGAGGTAGCTAGATGGAGGCTTGGGACCAATAGAAAGAGGAGGTAGCTAGACGGAGGCTTGGAACCAATAGGAAGAGGTGGTAGCTAGACGGAGGTTTGGAACCAATGGGAGGAGGGGGTATCTAGATGGAGGCTTGGGACCAATAGGAGGAGGGGGTATCTAGATGGAGGCTTGGGACCAATAGGAGGAGGGGGTATCTAGATGGAGGCTTGGGACCAATAGGAGGAGGGGGTAGCTAGATGGAAGCTTGGAACCAATGGGAGGAGGGGGTATCTAGATGGAGGCTTGGGACCAATAGGAGGAGGGGGTAGCTAGATGGAGGCTTGGAACCAATGGGAGGAGGGGGTATCTAGATGGAGGCTTGGGACCAATGGGAGGAGGGGGTATCTAGATGGAGGCTTGGGACCAATAGGAGGAGGGGGTAGCTAGATGGAGGCTTGGAACCAATGGGAGGAGGGGGTATCTAGATGGAGGCTTGGGACCAATAGGAGGAGGGGGTAGCTAGATGGAGGCTTGGAACCAATGGGAGGAGGGGGTATCTAGATGGAGGCATTGGACCAATAGAAAGAGGAGGTAGCTAGATGGAGGCTTGGGACCAATAGAAAGAGGAGGTAGCTAGACGGAGGCTTGGAACCAATAGGAAGAGGTGGTAGCTAGACGGAGGTTTGGAACCAATGGGAGGAGGGGTATCTAGATGGAGGCTTGGGACCAATAGGAGGAGGGGGTATCTAGATGGAGGCTTGGGACCAATAGGAGGAGGGGGTAGCTAGATGGAGGCTTGGAACCAATGGGAGGAGGGGGTATCTAGATGGAGGCTTGGGACCAATAGGAGGAGGGAGTAGCTAGACGGAGGTTTGGAACCAATGGGAGGAGGGGGTATCTAGATGGAGGCATGGGACCAATAGAAAGAGGAGGTAGCTTGACGGGGCTTGGGACCAATAGGAGGAGTGGGTAGCTTGACGGGGCTTGGAACCAATAGGAGGAGTGGGTAGCTTGACGGGGCTTGGGACCAATAGGAGGAGTGGGTAGCTTGACGGGGCTTGGAACCAATAGGAGGAGGGGCTAGCTAGACGGGGCTTGGAACCAATAGGAGGAGGGGGTACCTAGAGTGTGTCAGTAAAAGCTTTTTAACCAATTCATTAGAATCTTTAATTGCATTTTTGAATGGTGTAAAAAGCAGTACATACATGTAGTTAGATAGTAGGTGGTTGGTATGGTAGAGAGACAGTATTGATATAGGTTAGGGTTCGTCATTGGTTGTCGTTACGGTGTGGCATAGATACTTTAACTACGCCATTATACATCATCTGTTTAGTCTGAGGAGAGGGTATTATTGTACAGTTTAGACATTTTGGAAACAAGGTCATAACATGGGATTCATTCATACAGTATTTAATTTATTTATTTTCACCTTTATTTATCCAGGTAGGCTAGTTGAGAACAAGTTCTCATTTACAACTGTGACCTGGCCAAGAATACAGCAAAGCAGTTCGACACATACAACAACACAGAGTTACACATGGAGTAAAATAAACATACAGTCAATAATACAGTAGAAAAATAAGTCTATATACAATGTGTGCAAATGAGGTAAGATAAGGGGGATAAGGCAATAAATAGGCCATAGTGGCGAGGTAATTACGATATAGCAATTAAACACTGGAGTGATAGATGTACAGAAGATGAATGTGCAAGTAGAGATACTTGGGTGCAAAGGAGCAAGATAAATAAATAAATACAGTATGGAGATGAAGTAGTTGGATGGGCTATTTACAGATGCGCTATGTACAGGTGCAGTGATCTGTGAGCTGCTCTGACAGCTGGTGCTTAAAGCTAGTGAGGGAGATATGAGTCTCCAGCTTCAGCTATTTTTGCAGTGCGTTCCAGTCATTGACAGCAGAGTACTGGAAGGAAAGGCGGCCAAAGGAGGAATTGGCTTTGGGGGTGACCAGTGAGATATACCTGCTGGAGCGTGTGCTATGGGTGGGTGCTGCTATGGTGACCAGAGCTGAGATAAGGCGGGGCTTTACCTAGCAAAGATTTGTAGATGACCTGGAGCCAGTGGGTTTGGCGACGAGTATGAAGCGAGGGCCAGCCAACGAGAGCGTACAGGTCGCAGTGGTGGGTAGTATATGGGGCTTTGGTGACAAAACGGATGGCACTGTGATAGACTGCATCCAATTTGTTGAGTAGAGTGTTGGAGGCTATTTTGTAGATGACATCGCCGAAGTCGAGGATCGGTAGGATGGTCAGTTTTACGAGGGTATGTTTGGCAGCATGAATGAAGGTTGCTTTGTTGCGATATAGGAAGCCGATTCTAGATTTAATTTTGGATTGGAGATGCTTAATGTGAGTCTGGAAGGAGAGTTTACAGTCTAACCAGACACATAGGTATTTGTAGTTGTCCACATATTCTATGTCAGAACCGTCCAGAGTAGTGATGTTGGACGGGCGGGCAGGTGCTGGTAGCGATCGGTTGAAGAGCATGCATTTAGTTTTACTTACATTTAAGAGCAGTTGGAGGCCACGGAAGGAGAGTTGTATTGCATTGAAGCTTGTCTGGAGGTTAGTTAACACAGTGTCCAAAGAGGGGCCAGACGTATACAGAATGGTGTCGTCTGGGTAGAGGTGGATCAGAGAATCACCTGCAGCAAGGGAGTTTGTAAAGTAAAATACATTTGCATTATAGATGCACAATACAATAGTATTGTCCTGGAATTAGTTTGTAGTTTTTAATGTTTTTTCTTTTACTGCTTTATATATATACTTGTTTTCATGATCATTGCTCACATCTAAAATGACACATTCTGGTGTAGTTTCATCATACGTCTTTAAAATATTTTATTTGATGAAGTGTTATATTTTGGGAATTTTGCTCTTGTCTATCTTGAGTTTTTTTATTGACTTCATTGTGGCAATCCTTTCAAATACCTTGTAGCATAGTTCTTACAAATGCATTGTCTATCATTTAACATTTATAGTAATTTAACAGAAACTCTTTAACTAGAACATTTTACAGTAGTGAGCGCATACATTTTTATACTTTTTTCTGTACTGTTCCCCGTGTGGGAATCGAACCCACAACCTTGACACAGGACCACTATCCACTGCTGCGTTATGTATGTAGACGTTTGAAGAGACACCCACACAGAGCAGATATTAATTTTCCCCACCCACCTTTTATTTAAAACCCATTTAAAAGCAACACTGCCATGGGACATTATACGTAAGCCTACTTGCGTAGCCAGTACAGCGTACTAAGGAACATATAATTCACTTGGGTTTGTAATGCTCCCTGTCAAGTTGTCAGAATGGCTTTGCACTCATACTTGTTATGCGCTGCCTTGAAATATCCCCTTAAATTATGCACAAATATTTAACCAATGTTTTACAATTCTGATGTATTCTTTTGTGTTTTGGTGGGGGCGACATTAATGGTGTATTTCAAATATTCCATGTCACTGATGTTGTTCGTCAGTGAGAAATATTTCTCCTTTAAACTAATCTGAATATGAATGGGTTGATGACTAAGTCAACGTTCTCCTCCGTCCTTGTAATGTGCCGTATCAACCGTTCCATCAGTATATTCTATCTTGTGTATTTCAGGGCTTGCTAATCTGAAAAAGGCTTTGCGAGTTGAATCAAATCATTATTTGTTTCTTATGGGGTAATTATTAGTCAGGCATTGCGAGTTTAATCACTTTTCTGTTACTTATGGGGTAATTATTGGTCATAATATTTGGTCAGATTCTGTCAAACACATGTTTTTTGGTCTAAAGTGGGACAGCGTTGTTCAAACTGAAAGACCAGCGCCACCTTAGAGATGTCAGGGTGATGGTATATCTATTATCTCTATTGTAATCTCCTGTCACCTGGAGTGTTTGAAAAGTAGGGCCTCCCTGTTGGCATTAGATGAGACAGCTAAGTGTGCTTATTCAAATCCTATACGTGAAGTAAATCAGGGTCTGGTGAGAATCTGGAGCTCAAAAGGCTAATTAAATGAATAAAAGGGTTAATCACTCATAATACAATATGATTAAAATCTCTGTAATTAGGTTTCGGGAGAAGATAATAGATAAAAGAGGAAAGAAGTCAATGTCCTTTAGGATTGTTAAGATTATATCAGGTATACCTAAATATCCTTGGCTGTCACTAGGTCTTTAATATTATTGGACCTCTGACAGCCAATGACTGACAACACTGGCTACAACTTCCTAGTTTTGACTTGTCTGTAAACTCTCGCTCCAATAGATTCCTCTTTTTAACATTGATACAGTTCAGATAAATTCAGATAAATGCTCCCCAGAATATTAACATTCATGTTTTTCTTCATCTCGTAAAATGAAAATGTTTTGTCGAGTGTAGAATTCACAATTGTGATCCGTTCAAGTCAGCCTGGCCTTAACAAAAGCAGCATATGGCAAGTTGACACCGCTCAATCTCCCTGAGCGTAAACCTGTAATACAAAAAGTCCAAAATACAGGATAAAGCAGATTGTGATGTTTTTATTTGTTCATGAAAGTGAAAGACAGTGATTTAGTTCCTTATGCGTGCTTCTTCCATTGACCTCTTACCTAAAGCAGCTAGAGGATAACGGATATAACAGCAAACGATCATTGAATCCTAATAGGAGACACAGGAGATTTACAGATGAAGGTCAGATGGATGTAGGCGCTAAAGAGGAAAGCTTGTCAAAAATACTTCAGAGACTACATATTTATGGCACCATATGGTATCTTAATATCCTAAGAGATCTGTTTGGTAGGATCCAATGCTGCTCAGTGCACCATAGCCTATTTTCCTCTCTCCCTAGCTTCCCTTCTCTCTTTTATTCCCTCCCTCATATCTGTCTTTTCTTTTATCTCTGTCTATCCTACCCTGTTCTCAGCCGGTAAGTTTTAGAGGTCAATCCCTCCCAGTGACGTGCGGGAAACCTCTGTCTCCATCTGTGCTTTAGTTGTGGCAGATCAAGTGAGCAACCTCCCTGGCTGGCTGAGTGATCTCAGACACAGGTATGAATATGCAACAGCAAAAAGGCCAATATGCTCTTTTGTTTGTCCCATATTCCACAGGGCCATAGTGCGTACCAGGTCAGTTGTTGATGTCAGACCCAACCTCCTGTGATTTGTGTATTTTCTTAGCTAGCAGGTCCTATTAACATACTCCTACTTAACATACTGTACACAGATATTACCATTTAACTTATGATCTCAGAACATAAACATTTGAAAGGATTGCAGATGTGATTATGTTGTTGTTGTAATTTACAATATATTCCTAAAAACAATCACTCTAGCTAAGTGTTATAGCTAACCCTTACAGAAAACCACATGATTTCACATATAGGAAAAAATCACATGATTTCACATATGGAAAAAATCACATGATTTCACATATTGAAAAATCACATGATTTCACATATAGAAAAAATCACATGATTTCACATATAGAAAAAAATCACATGATTTCACATATAGAAAAAATCACATGATTTCACATATAGAAAAAATCACATGATTTCACATATAGAAAAAATCACATGATTTCACATGAAATTTCACGTGCAACAGTTTTTTTCTCTCGCAAAAGTCAGTGCTTCTATAATCAATATCAGTAGGTAGGCCTAACGTAAGCAGCAGTGCAAGATCAGATTCAACATGATCATCCAGATATCGGCAGATGTGTCTTTTGTAGTTTTGGGGGCAGACCTAGTGAATGTCAGACGTGTACCTATCAAGAGGACCTACTGTAGGGTGCCAGAGTAAGGTTTAAAAGTATGAGACAAAATGCTGTTTTCAGGGTTAAACGAAGTGTTGCAGTAGGGTGGTGGATGTAATTACACATTTGGAGCTAAATCAGTTGAATAGAATTGCATGCTCTGATAATCACAGTAAAATGCACAAGCTTATGCTCACATGTAGCATTCTTCAAGGACTTTCATCTGGCAAAATTATACCTGATTGTCAGGTGTGTCTTGAAGAATGCTTTTAAAAATTAAAAATTAAAAATTGAATACAAATGATCTAGAGATTTGTATTCATTGTTCGAGTGTAATAGAGTTTAACAGCTACTACAGATTAGATTTCTAAGAGCTGGATTATATTGTAACTTCAATCTCCCTATATCTGTCTGTCTCTCTATATTACAGGAGACGGGACTGAAACCACCACTCTATGACACACTCTGTGGCTCAGGTACAACTCGCTGCCACAGGATAAAAATCAATCTCTAGCTGCCAGTACCTAGAGAGAGAAAGAGAGAGGGAGAGAGAGAGAGAGAGAGGGAGGAAGGCACAGATGAAGAGGTGGATCTCATACTATACAGTCTCTACAGCCTCAAAACACCAACCATCAAAAGGAATATGTTAATTTGTTTTTATTTTTTTTGTGGGCGAAAAAAAAAGAAGTATTACTTGAATAATTTTCACCGAAATGAAGACACGTTGTTGCCTGCCTGAAACTTGACAAAGCTCTACTTGTGAATCCTGTAGGAGGGTTTGAAATACTTTACAGAAACCCTATACCATCACTTATCTCGTATCTATCTCCTAGATGATGACACGTTATGATCCGCCCTGTAAAAACAATGAATAGTTATTCTGTACTGTATTCTGTAAAGTATGTTTATATGTATGTATATTTATCACAGAGTTCACTATGTTTATATTTATTGATTCTGTTTGAGTAAAGTTTGACCTACACTCTTAGAAATAAGGGTTCCGTAGGGGTTCTAAGGCTGTTTCCATAGGAGAACCTTTCTTGGTTCCAGGTAGAACCCTTTTTGGTTCCAGTTAGAACTCTTCTGGATTCCATGTAGAACCCTCTGTGGAAAGGCTCCTACATGGAACTCAAAAGGGTTCTACCTGGAACCAAAAAGGGTTCTTCAAAGGGTTCTCCTGTGGGGACAGCTGAAGAACCCTTTAATGTACTAGATAGCACCCTTTTTTTCTAAGAGTGTGCCAGGAGGTTGTTTTATGTCACTTGCTTTTGAATCCATTGAATTCACAATTTTTTGGGCTCATGGATATAGTGACTGGTAATGTATGATGCTGCAATCTTGGCCTAATGCAAATGGACTTAATGCAAATTGGTCTACTGCTAATGGGCCTACAGCAAATGGGCCTACTATGTGACTGTTCTGCCCATGTCACCATGTACCTTTATGTCAATGATTGCCTCGTATCATCCCATACACTTACAGTGCCACTGTTACTGTTAGTAGTGAGGAGAGTGGCTAGTGTTAATATGTATGGCCCACTGGACTGGAACACCACAGCTAGTGTAAGTACTGACAAGTGTGGCTAGTGGTTGGCCCACTGGACTGGAACACCATATTGTCTACTGATTGTCACCGTAGGACAGTAGGGAATTGTACCTCATAATAGAGAGCAGATCAATATTTTGAGTCACAATCACAACGGACCGAAAGGCTTTGTTCATAAAAGAGTACCGTGGTTTAACCTTAGTGTACTAGAGTCAGTCAGACAGCTTCACAGTAGAGCACCATGGTTTAACCTTAGTGTACTTGAGTCAGTCAGACAGCTTCACAGTAGAGCACCCTGTTTTTTGTACCTGTATTTAACTAGGCAAGTCAGTTAAGAACAAATTCTTATTTTCAATGACAGCCTAGGAACAGTGGGTTAACTGCCTTGTTCAGGGGCAGAAAGACAGATTGTCAGCTCTGGGATTCGATCTTGCAAACCTATCGGTTACTAGTCCAACGCTCTAACCACTAGGCTACCTGCCGCCCCGTCAGTTAGAGTCAGACAGCTTCACAGTAGAGCACCATGGTTTAATCTTAGCGTATCGGAGTCAGCGAGACAGCTCCACAAGTCACAGCCGATCTAACCTGTGAGATATATTGTTACAAATTATAAAATGATTATTCCAAGTGGTAAAACTCAGGCAGTTTAAAAAAAATAAGTAATGCAAACTAGTTTTTTCTTTTGTGCACTAATTTATATTGACGCATGATTTATTCAATTGAAATTAGAGGAGGGATAAACATTGGACACCGACACGGGTAGATGTAGAGCAAGCAACGTTCAGCAGGATTCAATATATTAACAGCAATAAGGTGACATTAGGAAGAGAGAAGGGTCTTTTGGTTCTGGTTTGGTATCCACACACAAATATATGCCTCTACTGCATTGTGTAAAACACTTGGAGTCATTCATCGTTGTTACGTCCTGATCTTAATTACTATCTTCAATACTACACTAATAAACAGCTTGGTTTGGTTAGCACTGTTGTCAATAGTCATGATGTTTAATGGTTGTCTTATAAAGAGACTGCTTTGGTAGACGAGGCTGTATGCACAGTATGTATGTCACATATACGATACCTTCCTAATGATTCAAATCGTTTCTGGAGAAGGTACCGGATGTAATTATGGTATCAAATGTAACACTACTGAGTAGAACCACAGTGTGAACTATACAGAGCATCTTAGCACTGTAATCATCATTAGATGTACCCGATCTTTGTGAGAAAAGAGAAAAAAACATACATGAATACATGAGACAAGACAGCTTCTGTTGTACGGGAGACAGATGACGATGAAATACCAACCTCACTTTTATTCAATGTGAAGTACAATATGCTCCTTACCTACTCTTTGTAATTAACTTTGATTTGCCAATTATGTGAAGAAAAACTGTATATAAATGTTTTGTTTATGTATGTGTGAGCTTCTGGAATTTATTAAAGTCTTTTTGCATTGTATTGCACATTTCCCATGACTCTTCTTATTAATCAGGACATTGGACCTTCTCATTGCATTATATTAATCTGTCTGTCCTTCCTTCTTTATATTATACTGTCTGTCCTTCATTATATTATACTGTCTGTCTGTCCTTCCTTCATTATATTATACTGTCTGTCTGTCCTTCCTTCATTATATTATACTGTCTGTCTGTCCTTCCTTCATTATATTATACTGTCTGTCTGTCCTTCATTATATTATTATGTCTGTCCTTCCTTCATTATATTATACTGTCTGTCCTTCCTTCATTATATTATACTGTCTGTCTGTCCTTCATTATATTATACTGTCTGTCTGTCTGTCCTTCATTATATTATACTGTCTGTCGGCTTTCATTACATTATACTGTCTGTCCTTCCTTCATTATATTATACTGTCTGTCTGTCCTTCCTTAATTATATTATACTGTCTGTCCTTCCTTCATTATATCATACTGTCTGTCTGTCCTTCCTTCATTATATTATACTGTCTGTCTGTCCTTCATTATATTATACTGTCTGTCTGTCCTTCATTATATTATACTGTCTGTCCTTCCTTCATTATATTATACTGTCTGTCTGTCCTTCATTATATTATACTGTCTGTCTTTCCTTCATTATATTATACTGTCTGTCTGTCCTTCTTTCATTATATTATACTGTCTGTCCTTCCTTCATTATATTACACTGTCTGTCTGTCCTTCCTTCATTATATTATACTGTCTGACCTTCCTTCATTATATTATACTGTCTGTCTGTCCTTTCTTCATTATATTATACTGTCTGTCTGTCCTTCATTATATTAAACTGTCTGTCCTTCCTTCATTATATTATACTGTCTGTCCTTCCTTCATTATATTATACTGTCTGTCTGTCCCTCCTTCATTATATTATACTGTCTGTCTGTCCTTCCTTCATTATATTATACTGTCTGTCCTTCCTTCATTATATTATACTGTCTGTCTGTCCTTCAATATATTATACTGTCTGTCTGTCCTTCCTTCATTATATTATACTGTCTGTCTGTCCTTCATTATATTATACTGTCTGTCCTTCCTTCATTATATTATACGGTCTGTCTGTCCTTCCTTCATTATATTATACTGTCTGTCCTTCCTTCATTATATTATACTGTCTGTCTGTCCTTCAATATATTATACTGTCTGTCCTTCAATATATTATACTGTCTGTCTGTCCTTCAATATATTATACTGTCTGTCTGTCCTTCCTTATATTATACTGTCTGTCCTTCCTTCATTATATTATACGGTCTGTCCTTCAATATATTATACTGTCTGTCTGTCCTTCAATATATTATACTGTCTGTCTGTCCTTCCTTATATTATACTGTCTGTCTTTCCTTCATTATATTATACGGTCTGTCCTTCAATATATTATACTGTCTGTCTGTCCTTCATTATATTATACTGTCTGTCTGTCCTTCATTATATTATACTGTCTGTCTGTCCTTCCTTATATTATACTGTCTGTTCTTCCTTCATTATATTATACTGTCTGTCTGTCCTTCATTATATTATACTGTCTGTCTGTCCTTCATTATATTATACTGTCTGTCTGTCCTTCATTATATTATACTGTCTGTCTGTTCTTCATTATATTATACTGTCTGTATGTCCTTCATTATATTATACTGTCTGTCTCTCCTTCATTATATTATATTATACTGTCTGTCCTTCCTTCATTATATTATACTGTCTGTCTGTCCTTCAATATATTATACTGTCTGTCTGTCCTTCATTATATTATACTGTCTGTCCTTCCTTCATTATATTATACTGTCTTTCTGTCCTTCATTATATCATACTGTCTGTCTGTTCTTCATTATATTATACTGTCTGTCTGTCCTTCATTATATTATACTGTCTGTCTGTCCTTCATTATATTATACTGTCTGTCTGTTCTTCATTATATTATACTGTCTGTGTTTCCTTCATTATATTATACTGTCTGTCCTTCCTTCATTATATTATACTGTCTGTCTGTCCTTCATTATATTATACTGTCTGTCCTTCTTCATTATATTATACTGTCTGTCTGTCCTTCATTATATTATACTGTCTGTCTGTCCTTCCTTCATTATATTATACTGTCTGTCTGCCCTTCATTATATTATACTGTCTGTCCTTCCTTCATTATATTATACTGTCTGTCTGTCGTTCATTCATTATATTATACTGTCTGTCCTTCCTTCATTATATTATACTGTCTGTCTGTCCTTCATTATATTATACTGTCTGTCTGTCTTTCCTTCATTATATTATACTGTCTGTCCTTCATTATATTATACTGTCTGTCCTTCCTTCATTATATTATACTGTCTGTCTGTCCTTCATTATATTATACTGTCTGTCTGTCCTTCATTATATTATACTGTCTGTCTGTCTTTCCTTCATTATATTATACTGTCTGTCTATCCTTCATTATATTATTCTGTCTGTCTGTCCTTCATTATATTATACTGTCTGTCTGTCCTTCCTTCATGATATTATACTGTCTGTCTGTCCTTCATTATATTATACTGTCTGTCTGTCCTTCATTATATTATACTGTCTGTCCTTCCTTCATTATATTATACTGTCTGTCTGTCCTTCATTATATTATACTATCTGTCTGTCTTTCCTTCATTATATTATACTGTCTGCCTGTCCTTCATTATATTATACTGTCTGTCTGTCCTTCATTATATTATACTGTCTGTTCTTCCTTCATTATATTATACTGTCTGTCTTTCCTTCATTATATTATACTGTCTGTCTGTCCTTCATTATATTATACTGTCTGGTCTTCCTTCATTATATTATACTGTCTGTCTTTCCTTCATTATATTATACTGTCTGTTCTTCCTTCATTATATTATACTGTCTGTCTTTCCTTCATTATATTATACTGTCTGTCTGTCCTTCATTATATTAAACCTTCTGTCCTTCCTTCATTATATTATACTGTCTGTCTGTTCTTCATTATATTATACTGTCTGTCTGTCCTTCATTATATTATACTGTCTGTCCTTCCTTCATTATATTATACTGTCTGTCTGTCCTTCATTATATTATACTGTCTGTCCTTCCTTCATTATATTATACTGTCTGTCTGTCCTTCATTATATTATACTGTCTGTCTGTCCTTCATTATATTATACTGTCTGTCTGTCTTTCCTTCATTATATTATACTGTCTGTCTGTCCTTCATTATATTATACTGTCTGTCTGTCCTTCATTATATTATACTGTCTGTTCTTCCTTCATTATATTATACTGTCTGTCTTTCCTTCATTATATTAAACTGTCTGTCTGTCCTTCATTATATTAAACTGTCTGTCTGTCCATCATTATATTATACTGTCTGTCTTTCCTTCATTATATTATACTGTCTGTCTGTCTGTCCTTCATTATATTAAACTGTCTGTCTGTCCTTCATTATATTAAACTGCCTGTCTGTCCATCATTATATTATACTGTCTGGTCTTCCTTCATTATATTATACTGTCTGTCTGTTCTTCATTATATTATACTGTCTGTTCTTCCTTCATTATATTATACTGTCTGTCTTTCCTTCATTATATTATACTGTCTGTCTGTCCTTCATTATATTAAACTGTCTGTCTGTACTTCATTATATTACACTGTCTGTCTGTCCATCATTATATTATACTGTCTGTCCTTCCTTCATTGTATTATACTGTCTGTCTGTCCTTCCTTCATTATATTATACTGTCTGTCTGTCCTTCATTATATTATACTGTCTGTCTGTCCTTCATTATATTATACTGTCTGTCTGTCTGTCCTTCATTATATTATACTGTCTGTCTGTCCTTCATTATATTATTCTGCCTGTCCTTCCTTCATTATATTATACTGTCTGTCTGTCCTTCATTACATTATACTGTCTGTCTTTCCTTCATTATATTATACTGTCTGTCTGTCCTTCCTTCTTTATATTATACTGTCTGTCTGTCCTTCATTATATTATACTGTCTGTCATTCCTTCATTATATTATACTGTCTGTCCTTCCTTCATTACATTATACTGTCTGTCCTTAATTTCCTCTACTTATAACAGAATCCCATTAAGAATAAAAAATAACCTTGAGATCATCTATACGATGATTAGTACATTTTCTGTTTTGTTATTCTACATTGTACTGTCTAGGTCAACGACGGGCCAATGCCCTTCACAACTTCCGTGTTGCTGGAATGGTTAGTTGGACACACAAATAATAATTGTGTGTCCAATTATTCTTGCAACAACATAACTCGACTAGCGGGAAGAAATGATTAAACAGTTTAGATATCCATCTCTCATTCGGGAAACAGTTTTAATCAGAAGTTATGATGGAAAATATGCAAACAGGACTTTTGGGAAAACATGGCAAACAATGGTGTCAGTTATACTTTAAGGTATTGTGAAATAAATAAAGTAAAACATAACAAAGCTACCATTTACCCTTTTAGACTTCCATATTAACGTTTGCAGACTTGAATTAGGTTGGGTAATAGGGAAAAGTAATAGAAAAGGCAAGAATAAATCTAAATATAACAACAGGAATGCAACGTAAACAGTCAGACATCCTCATTGTCATTAGCAGTATGCTCTAATTTAAACATAGGGAGTAAAAAATGTGAGGAAGCCCGTATGACTTACATTTTGGGTATGAAAGATTAAGTATTATGGCTGGATTCGCTATTAATTTCACGCGTCACTGTATGTAAAGCAACAGAGAGGGAAGAGCTTTTACATACCGTTTTGATTGCAGACTTATATCCAGTTGATGAAAAGTAATATACAATTCGGATTCTAGAGTCTTTTCTAAAAAGGTGTTTGTGATTCCAGGCAGATGCCTTTTTGAGAACATTCTCAGGGATTTTTATCATCTTGTAAAACTGACTAGGTTGTCTGCTGGTTGTATTACAGCCTGTCACTGATGTATTGATTCATGAGTCCTGAGCACCTGGCCTCGTGTAAGATTTCATCTAACAGCCCAGGAAGCTGGACATTTATTGTAAGTTGGATTACACATAATGCACTGACTTGTCCATACGCACATACACATGCATACACACACACACACATGCACGTGCACAAACACACACACACATATACATGATAATTCTACTAGGATATAGCTAAGCCCTTCTTGGACGTGAACAAATACTCTATACGTTTCTACAATGTTAATTGTGAATAAAATGTGATACAGTGAGTGTATGTTCTCTTGTACAATCTGATATTACTCCTACTGCTTAATCAAGCAGAGATAGATCTGCCAAAAATACACTCTAATCGATCATATAATGTTGTGTTTGTCATAATCGAGGGGCCAGTGAAAGATGACATGATTAGTCCATACAACCTTCAAAAACGCTAATATCTGCAATCAGACTAGCTTGGTCAATCGCCCCCCTTCAGATATCTGTAACGCTATACTACCATATTCCTGCATAAATCAGTACTACATTAGTGAGATGCTGCTATCAATACAGAAAACCAATATTTCTTCACATTAGCATTGATTTACAAGCTTTCATAAGATCATGTTGTCTGTCATGTTCCATTTGCCTAGGGATAGTTTGCAGACCAGCCAGGGCTCAGTTTCAAGTTTTCCTCGATTTTAAAGGGCTTTCAACCCAATTACACCTGTAAATAATTATCTTGGATTTCAAATTTTTCTCAGCTTTTCATCAACACGTAGTCAGTTGGATGTAGTGGATGTACAGTTGAAGTTTAAATACACCTTAGCCAAATACATTTAAACTCAGTTCATCACAATTCCTGACATTTAATCCAAGTTAAAATTCTCTGTCTTAGATCAGTTAGGATCACCACTTTATTTTAAGAATGTGAAATGTCAGAATAATAGTAGAGAGAATGATTTATTTCAGTTTTTATTTCTTTCATCACATTCCCAGTGGGTCAGTTTACATACACTCAATTAGTATTTGATAGCATTGCCTTTAAATTGTTTGTTTAACTTGGATCAAACGTTTCGGGTAGCCTTCCACAAGCTTCCCGCAATAAGCTGGGTGAATTTTGTCCCATTCCTCCTGACAGAGCTGGTGAACTGAGTCAGGTTTGTAGGCCTCCTTGCTCGCACACACTTTTTCATTTCTGCCCACAAATGTTCTATAGGATTGAGGTCAGGAGTTTGTGATGGCCACTCCAATACCTTGACTTTGTTGTCCTTAAATTTTTTGATGGTGGTTTTGGAGCAGTGGCCTCTTCCTTGCTGAGTGGCCTTTCAGGTTATGTCGATATAGGACTCGTTTTACTGTGGATATAGATACTTTTGTACCTGTTTCCTCCAGCATCATTCTTTTGATTTCTTTTGATTTTCCCATGATGTCAAGCAAAGAGGCACTGAGTTTGAAGGTAGGCCTTGAAATACATCCACAGGTACACCTCCAATTGACTCAAATGATGTCAATTAGAATATCAAAAGCTTCTAAAGCCATGACATCATTTTCTGGAATGATCCAAGCTGTTTAAAGGCACAGTCAACTTAGTGTATGTAAACTTCTGACCCACTGGAATTGTGATACAGTCAATTATAAGTGAAATAATCTGTCTGTAAACAATTGTTGGAAAAATTACTTGTGTCATGCGCAAAGTAGATGTCCTACCCGACTTGCCAAAACTATAGTTTGTTAACAAGAAATTTGTGGAGTGGTTGAAAAACGAATTTTAATGACTCCAACCTAAGTGTATGTCAACTTCCGACTTCAAATGTAAATCTCTTTCAGTTTTTTAGTTCTACTCATAAAGCTTTCATTGTTCTATGTGTCAGGAGCATAGAGGAAATTAGCAGAGTGGTAACTCTGGAGAATGATGTTGCTACATCACTGCTGATGGTCGGTACTGGGCTACGCATGGGGCTCTCTAACGGAGCAGGAAACTAGAGGATGCTCTCTCTCTCTCTCTCTCTCTCTCTCTCTCTCTCTCTCTCTCTCTCTCTCTCTCTCTCTCTCTCTCTCTCTCTCTCTCTCACTCTCACTCTCACTCTCTCTGTCTCTCTGTCTCTCTCTCTCTCTTTCTTTCTCTCTCTCTGTCTCTCTATCTTTGTCTCAATTCAATTCAATTCAATTCAATTCAAGGGGCTTTATTGGCATTGGAAACATGTGTTAACATTGCCAAAGCAAAGTGAAATAAACAATACAAATTAACAGTAAACATTACACATACAGAAGTTTCAAAACAATAAAGACATTACAAATGTTATATTATATATATACAGTGTTGTAACAATGTACAAATGGTTAAAGCACACAAGTTAAAATAAATAAGCATAAATATGGGTTGTATTTACAATGGTGTTTGTTCTTCACTGGTTGCCCTTTTCTTGTGGCAACAGGTCACAAATCTTGCTGCTGTGATGGCACACTGTGGAATTTCTCCCAGTAGATATGGGAGTTTATCAAAATTGGATTTGTTTTCAAATTCTTTGTGGATCTGTGTAATCTGAGGGAAATATGTCTCTCTAATATGGTCATACATTGGGCAGGAGGTTAGGAAGTGCAGCTCAGTTTCCACCTCATTTTGTGGGCAGTGTGCACATAGCCTGTCTTCTCTTGAGAGCCATGTCTGCCTACGGCGGCCTTTCTCAATAGCAAGGCTATGCTCACTGAGTCTGTACATTGTCTCTCTCTCTAGCTCTTTCTCTCTCTCTCTCCCTCTCTCTCTCCCTCTTTCTTTCTCTCCCGCTGTCTCTGTCTCTCTCTCTGTCTCTCTCTCTCTCTCTCCCTCTTTCTTTCTCTTTCACTGTCTCTCTCTCTCTGTCTCTCTCTCTCCCTCTTTCTTTCTCTCTCGCTGTCTCTCTCTGTCTCTCTCTCTCTTTCTTTCTCTCTCTCTATCTCTGTCTCTCTCTCTGTCTCTCTATCTCCGTCTCTCTCTCTAGCTCTCTTTCTCTCTCTCCTTCTACTCGCAAATCTCTCCCCTTCCTTTCTGTCTGTGTTTCTCCCTACTCAAGGCACTCCACACAATTGCTGCCAAATCTCTGCCAAACTGAATAATTCAATCATCCCCATTGCTGCAGCTTTCTTACCTTTGTGTGTGTACAACAATCAAATCAGTGGCAACGACAGAGAGGAGTGTGTTCCCTCTCTCTCCCTCTCTAAGATGTGGAGTGGCTCTACAGTCGAGATTGTTGTTTTCATTAAAAACAATTCTGTTGAGGAAATGAGGTGTTACCACGGCTAGGAATCTGAGCAGCGCGGTTTGTTCCATGTTTAACCATTATCTAAAGAAGCATTATAAACTGGCTGGTTCCAGCCCTGATTGCTGATTGGCTGACATATACCACGGATATGACAAAACATGTGTTTTTACTGTTCTAGTTACGTTGGTAACCAGTTTATAACAGCAGTAAGGCCCCTCTGGGTTTGTGATATATGGCCAATATACCAACGGCTAAGGGCTGTGTCCAGGCACTCAGCGACGCGTCGTGTGTAAGAACAGCCCTTAGTCGTGGTATATTGGCCATATACCACACCCCCTCGTGCATTGTTGCTTAAATATAGACTATCCCGAGTATCCTGGACTCATATAATAATGAGATGGGGGTTTTTTGGTGGAGGATTACAGAAACGCTCCGGTTATTCCTTTACCACTGATGTAATTATCTCGAAGACAACTACATCGTAATCTGGGGTACACATTTGTATCTTGTGTCATTTCAGGAATGACTTAATAACTGCAAGCTTAGAACGCAGTGCACTGTAACCTCGTCCTAGGTGCTGTAAGGTTTAGTCTGATTTGTCAGTCCTAGATTGCTTTTTCCTCCATGTTTTGTCATTTTAGGTTGTCACACGGATAAACAAGAATTACAAGATTTTTCTTTGAAAACTGGGAACCATTTTCTGCTTAAATGCATTAAGCTTGAGGATGAACATAATCTTTGACAGGGAACTGTATTAGACATACATGATAATAGTAAAGAGGAAAGAGGAATACAACTTTTTATTTAGAGAGCTTTTTTTTTGTGTGCTCTGGACAATGTTTTTTTGTTGTTGTTGTTGTCTTGTGGCAAATAGTGTGTGGTACTCTAGGCTACTACGTCTGGAATCAGCCACCATCTGTGAACGCCAGTGGAGAGGCAGAGCGAGAGCAGCTCAGAGTTGTTTGTATTGAAATTCATGCCTCATTTTATCCTCTTTGAAGTGGTGTACACTGGGAAATCTGTCAGCGATCTATCACGCAGACAGTGTGTTGAGTCTCTAACCAGGAAATCCTCTCCTCTGAGGCATTGTTTAATATTCCATGACGGTTGGGTGCTCGACAACACACACTCACGTTTCATATACAGTGAGTGGACAAAACATTAGGAACACTTGCTCTTTCCATGGCATAGACTGATCAGGTGAATCCAGGTGAAAGCTATGATCCCTTATTGATGTCACTAGTTAAATCCACTTCAATCAGTGTAGAGTGAAGGAGAGGAGACGGGTTAAAGACGCATTTTTAAGCCTTGAGACAACTGAGACATGGATTGTGTATGTGTGCCATTCAGAGGGTGAATAGGCAAGACAAAATATTAAAGTGCCTTTGAATGGGGTATGCTTGTAGTACCTGCTGGTTTTCCTGTGTCTATCAAAAATGGTCCACCAACCAAAGGAAATCCAGCCAACTTTACAGAACTGTGTGCCAGCATCTCTGTGGAATGCTTTCGACACCTTTTGAGTCCATGCCTCGATGAATTGAGACTGTTCTAAGGGCTAAAGGGGGTGCAACTCAATATTAGGAAGGTGTTCCTAATGGTTTGTCCACTCAGTGTATATCTGGACTGCAATGTAGTGTCTTTGCTAAAAAATGCTTGGGGTCACTCCACCAGGTGTGGACAAGGCTTTTAAAGATGACTCTAATGTGATGGCTGACCTAATATAGACACGTTATAGAGTGCTACAGATAAGACTCATTAACTCATTATTGTAAATGTTACCTTTGGTTTCACCATCTGAATAAAAAAAAATGGCAGTTCCTTCCCTAACCAGCCTCCCTGCAAGATAATTTACAGTAGAGTGACACTCAAGGACAGAGGAAACAATGGGCCAGCTGGAGGCACTGAATGGAAGGCTTTGCATGTCTTTAGATTCTAGTAAGCAGAAGGGAGACAGGCTGAAGGGCAGCGACTTTAAGACACAGAGCTGAGAACCTTGTCTGTGGCCGCCCCTAATCCTGGTAATCCCCTACAGCAAGTCTTGATTTACTTTTGTAAAAGAGATTGGGAGACGATAAGAGGCAAGTCCCCTTCTTAGAATATCTGATAATCTGGTTAGGACAGAGGACTCAGGGGTATTTAGTCCAGCCTTAACATTTGTTAAAGCAGATGGTGGTTAGGAGGGGCCAGGCCAGCTGGCAAAACCACCTCCTCCTCCTCCACCTGACAACCTCCCCCATCTCTCCTCCTCCTCCTCCACCACCTCCTCCTGACAACCTCCCCCATCTCCTCCCCTCCTCCTCCTCTACCTCCTCCTCCACCTCCTCCTCCTCTTCCAACTGACAACCTCCCCCATCTCCTCCCCTCCTCCTCCTCCACCTCCTCCTCCTCTACCTCCTCGTGACAACCTCCCCATCTCCTCCTCCTCCTCCTCCTCCTCTTCCTCTTCCTCCTCCTCCACCTCCTCGTGACAACCTCCCCATCTCCTCCTCCTCCTCCTCCTCCTCCTCTTCCTCTTCCTCCTCCTCCTCCACCTCCTCGTGACAACCTCCACATCTCTCCTCCTCCTCCTCCTGCTCCACCTCCTTTTCGGGAAAACATCTTCCTCCTCCTCCATCCTCCTACTGACATCTTCCTCCACTTCCTCCTGACAACCTCCCCCATCTCTCCTCTTCTTTTCTTCCACCTCCTCCTCATTACATCTTCCTCCTCTTCCTTCTGACATCTTCATCCTCCTCCTTCCTCCTCCTCCTCCTCACAACTTCCACCACCTCTTCCTCATCTTCTTCCTCCTCCTCCCTCATCCATCTACTGTGGTGGAGTATGAAAACAGACCAGACCAATGGATGGATGATAATCAATCTAGTTTATTTTGCTGTTTGACTCCTTAAGTACTTTCAGCCAGATTAGAGGCTTTTCTAGGGGATAATCGGAAGGCCACAGACAATTGCCTTTTTTCCATCCTGAAAGTATCCCTTGTGAATGTGTAAAGAAGGGGATTTAGAGTGGATGCCGGCTCTTAATTCCTGATTAGTCGAATTCCAAACCCTGCTAAAATTAGCTGGCCAGTGTGCTAATCACTGAGTCTTAGACACCCTCTGTTGCATGACGGAGTGGACTGGACATCCCTGCCCCTGCAGTCAGAACAGGTCCCAGGACTGAACATCCCTGCCCCTGCAGTCAAAACAGGTCCCAGGACTGAACATCCCTGCCCCTGCAGTCAAAACAGGTCCCAGGACTGGACATCCCTGCCCCTGCAGTGAGAACAGGTCCCAGGACTGGACATCCCTGCCCCTGCAGTCAAAACAGGTCCCAGGACTGAACATCCCTGCCCCTGCAGTCAAAACAGGTCCCAGGACTGGACATCCCTGCCCCTGCAGTCAAAACAGGTCCCAGGACTGAACATCCCTGCCCCTGCAGTGAGAACAGGTCCCAGGACTGGACATCCCTGCCCCTGCAGTCAAAACAGGTCCCAGGACTGAACATCCCTGCCCCTGCAGTGAGAACAGGTCCCAGGACTGGACATCCCTGCCCCTGCAGTCAGAACAGGTCCCAGGACTGGACATCCCTGCCCCTGCAGTGAGAACAGGTCCCAGGACTGGACATCCCTGCCCCTGAAGTCAGAACAGGTCCCAGGACTGAACATCCCTGCCCCTGCAGTGAGAACAGGTCCCAGGACTGGACATCCCTGCCCCTGCAGTCAGAACAGGTCCCAGGACTGGACATCCCTGCCACTGCAGTCAAAACAGGTCCCAGGACTGAACATCCCTGCCCCTGCAGTGAGAACAGGTCCCAGGACTGGACATCCCTGCCCCTGCAGTCAGAACAGGTCCCAGGAATGATATCTCATAAATTGTAAAGTTTGGGATTTTAAACCCTCTCTCCACTTGTTCAATGTGTTGACCACTCTATGGACACTGGGTTAGGTTTGCTTCAAGCAGATATAGCACTATGGACACTGGGTTAGGTTTGCTTCAGGCAGATATAGCACTATGGACACTGGGTTAGGTTTGCTTCAGGCAGATATAGCACTATGGACACTGGATTAGGTTTGCTTCAGGCAGATATATCACTATGGACACTGGGTTAGGTTTGCTTCAGGCAGATATATCACTATGGACACTTGGTTAGGTTTGCTTCAGGCAGATATAGCACTATGGACACTGGGTTAGGTTTGCTTCAGGCAGATATATCACTATGGACACTGGATTAGGTTTGCTTCAGGCAGATATATCACTATGGACACTGGGTTAGGTTTGCTTCAGGCAGATATGGCACTATGGACACTGGATTAGGTTTGCTTCAGGCAGATATATCACTATGGACACTGGATTAGGTTTGCTTCAGGCAGATATATCACTATGGACACTGGGTTAGGTTTGCTTCAGGCAGATATATCACTATGGACACTAGGCTTGCATACAAAATGGCATCATGTTCCCTTATAATCAAATCAAGTTTATTTGTCACGTGCGCTGAATACAACAGGTGTAGTAGACCTTACAGTGAAATGTTTACTTACAGGCTCTAACCAATAGTGCAAAAAAAGGTATTAGGTGAACAATAGGTAGGTAAAGAAATAAAACAACAGTAAAAAGACAGGCTATATACAGTAGCGAGGCTATAAAAGTAGCGAGGCTACATACAAACACCGGTTAGTCAGGCTGATTGAGGTAGTATGTACATGTAGATATGGTTAAAGTGACTATGCATATATGATGAACAGAGAGTAGCAGTAGCGTAAAAGAGGGGTTGGCGTGTGCTGGGTGGGACACAATGCAGATAGCCCGGTTTTAAGCGCACTACTTTTGACCAGGGCCCATAGGGTGCCATTAGGGATGAACGCCGGGTTTCCTTCAGGCAGTCTTCAGGACTGCTAAAATCAGTGACTCCTTTGGTTCCTGTTCGATTAGCCAACCCCTCATTTTAACCCGGAAGTGCGTCACTCCACCACCTACCTGACCCTATTACAACATCAATCATTATCCTAAATCACTTATTATTTAACCATAAATGATCATATTGGGTATTGTAATGAACATATTACATTTCATACACAATATTACATTACAGTCCCGCTGCTGCTTCAGGGGAATCTAATAATTCAATATCTCTGATTGGATGAAACGCATGAGCATGACTAGCTATAATATAAACCAGGAAGTCTTCCTAATCCCCATCTCACCAACGTTATGCCTCTGGCAATCTTCTCAGTCAGTCCTGGACGCCTTCAACAGAGGCATATTTGCTTAATTAGATCAATACATCGACTAATTAGAGCCAAGTGAGGCATGAGTGGGATGACAGGTACGCTTTTCATGCATTCACGCAGCCATTTTGCTTGATCGTTTGATGTTTTCCCCTGTCTTTGTATGCAGGTGTGTAATATAATTGGATATTACATTTGTCTAATTCGATTTGAGTTGAAAAACTAAAAAGGTAGTTGCCTCCAGTCGTCCTGGAAAAGAAAATAGCTCTTGATATACCGTAGCACTTTACAGAACGACTCAAAATTTTTTTTTTTTACTTAAACTAGGCAAGTAAGTTAAGAATTAATTCTTATTTACAATGACAGCCTAGGAACAGTGGGTTAACTGCCGTGTTCTGTGGAAGAACAACAGATTTTCACCTTGTCAGCTCGGGGAGTTGATCTAGCAACCTTTCAGTTAGTAGTCCAATGCTCTAACCACTAGGCTACCTACCGGCCCTACACTCTAACCACTAGGCTACCTGCCGTCCCTACGCTCTAACCACTAGGCTACCTGCCGTCCCTCCACTCTAACCACTAGGCTACCTACCGTCCCTACACTCTAACCACTAGGCTACCTTCCGGCCCTACACTCTAACCACTAGGCTACCTTCCGGCCCTACATTCTAACCACTAGGCTACCTACCGGCCCTACACTCTAACTACTAGGCTACCTACCGGCCCTACACTCTAACTACTAGGCTACCTACCGTCCCTACACTCTAACCACTAGGCTACCTTCCGGCCCTACACTCTAACCACTAGGCTACCTACCGGCCCTACACTCTAACTACTAGGCTACCTATCGGCCCTACACTCTAACCACTAGGCTACCTACCGGCCACCTACCGGCCCTACACTCTAACCACTAGGCTACCTACCGGCGATACACTCTAACCACTAGGCTACCTACCGGCCCTACACTCTAACCACTAGGCTACCTGCCGCCCCTACACTCTAACCACTAGGCTACCTGCCGCCCTTACACTCTAACCACTAGGCTACCTACCGGCCCTACACTCTAACCACTAGGCTACCTGCCGTCCCTACGCTCTAACCACTAGGCTACCTGCCGTCCCTCCACTCTAACCACTAGGCTACCTACCGTCCCTACACTCTAACCACTAGGCTACCTTCCGGCCCTACACTCTAACCACTAGGCTACCTTCCGGCCCTACATTCTAACCACTAGGCTACCTACCGGCCCTACACTCTAACTACTAGGCTACCTACCGTCCCTACACTCTAACCACTAGGCTACCTTCCGTCCCTACACTCTAACCACTAGGCTACCTACCGGCCCTACACTCTAACTACTAGGCTACCTATCGGCCCTACACTCTAACCACTAGGCTACCTACCGGCCACCTACCGGCCCTACACTCTAACCACTAGGCTACCTACCGGCGATACACTCTAACCACTAGGCTACCTACCGGCCCTACACTCTAACCACTAGGCTACCTACCGTCCCTACGCTCTAACCACTAGGCTACCTACCGGCACTACGCTCTAACCACTAGGCTACCTACCGGCCCTACACTCTAACCACTAGGCTACCTACCGGCCACCTACCGGCCCTACACTCTAACCACTAGGCTACCTACCGGCCAGGCTGTCATGGAATATGCTCAGCTTCTAATGTATATTGAATTCATCCAATGATGTGTGGTAGGTTCAAAATACAAGTGGTGTAAAGTACTTAAGTAAAAATACTTTAATGTACTGCTTAAGTAGTTATTTGTGTATTTGTACTTTACTATTTATATTTTTGACAATTTTTACTTTTACTTCACAACATTCCTAAAGAAAATAATGTACTTTCTACTCCCATACATTTTCTCTGACACCCCAAAATACTCGTTACATTTTTTTATGCTTAACAGGACATTAAAATGGTCCAATTCACGCACTTATCAAAAGAACATCCCTGATTATACCTACTGCCTCTAGTCTGGCAACTCACTAAACACAAATGCTTCATTTGTAAATTATGTCTGAGTGTTGGAGTGTGTCCCTGGATATCTGTAAATAAAAAATAAGAAAAATAAAAAAGTTTTACTTGAGTCATTTTCTGTTAAGATATCTTTACTTTTACTCAAGTATGATATTTGGGTACTATTTCTACCACTGCAAAAATACACAGTGCTTGTCAAAGAGAATAGATTTAAAGACATCTGAATGGTGATTTGATAGCAGAATCAGAATAATTGTAATGCAGTAACTTATACCTGTAATATTACAGATTACGTAGCGATATTGGTGGTAGATATTACGGAACCGTATTATAGTCTTGGAAAAATGAGTAAATGGCTATCATACAACAAAAACGATATATTGTTGGTTTTTATGGTCTTCTGAATGTAGAATATTGAACAGATTTGTCTTTGTCTTTGTCTGGTTATAAAGTTCTGTTTCTGACCTGTACGTGGAATTTGGTTGCACACAGTTCTTCTCTCTAGATACCACCCTCTACTGCAGTAAGATCAGAATGTTACAGTTCTCTCTAGATACCACCCTCTACTGCAGTAAGATCAGAATGTTACAGTTCTCTCTAGATACCACCCTCTAATGCAGTAAGACCAGAATGTTACAGTTCTTCTCTCTAGATACCACCCTCTACTGCAGTAAGACCAGAATGTTACAGTTCTTCTCTCTAGATACCACCCTCTATTGCAGTAAGACCAGAATGTTACAGTTCTTCTCTCTAGATACCACCCTCTACTGCAGTAAGACCAGAATGTTACAGTTCTTCTCTCTAGATACCACCCTCTATTGCAGTAAGACCAGAATGTTACAGTTCTCTCTAGATACCACACTCTACTGCAGTAAGACCAGAATGTTACAGTTCTCTCTAGATACCACCCTCTACTGCAGTAAGACCAGAATGTTACAGTTCTCTCTAGATACCACCCTCTACTGCAGTAAGACCAGAATGTTACAGTTCTCTCTAGATACCACCCTCTAATGCAGTAAGACCAGAATGTTACAGTTCTCTCTAGATACCACCCTCTAATGCAGTAAGATCAGAATGTTACAGTTCTCTCTAGATACCACCCTCTACTGCAGTAAGACCAGAATGTTACAGTTCTCTCTAGATACCACCCTCTAATGCAGTAAGACCAGAATGTTACAGTTCTTCTCTCTAGATACCACCCTCTACTGCAGTAAGACCAGAACGTTACAGTTCTCTATAGATACCACCCTCTATTGCAGTAAGACCAGAATGTTACAGTTCTCTATAGATACCACCCTCTATTGCAGTAAGACCAGAATGTTACAGTTCTCTCTAGATACCACCCTCTACTGCAGTAAGACCAGAATGTTACAGTTCTCTATAGATACCACCCTCTACTGCAGTAAGACCAGAATGTTACAGTTCTCTCTAGATACCACCCTCTACTGCAGTAAGACCAGAATGTTACAGTTCTTCTCTCTAGATACCACCCTCTACTGCAGTAAGACCAGAATGTTACAGTTCTTCTCTATAGATACCACCCTCTACTGCAGTAAGACCAGAATGTTACAGTTCTCTATAGATACCACCCTCTACTGCAGTAAGACCAGAATGTTACAGTTCTCTATAGATACCACCCTCTACTGCAGTAAGACCAGAATGTTACAGTTCTCTCTAGATACCACCCTCTACTGCAGTATGACCAGAATGTTACAGTTCTTCTCTCTAGATACCACCCTCTACTGCAGTAAGACCAGAATGTTACAGTTCTTCTCTCTGGATACCACCCTCTACTGCAGTAAGACCAGAATGTTACAGTTCTCTATAGATACCACCCTCTACTGCAGTAAGACCAGAATGTTACAGTTCTCTATAGATACCACCCTCTACTGCAGTAAGACCAGAATGTTACAGTTCTCACTAGATACCACCCTCTAATGCAGTAAGACCAGAATGTTACAGTTCTTCTCTCTGGATACCACCATCTACTGCAGTAAGACCAGAATGTTACAGTTCTCTCTAGATACCACCCTCTAATGCAGTAAGACCAGAATGTTACTGTTCTTCTCTCTAGATACCACCCTCTACTGCAGTAAGACCAGAATGTTACAGTTCTTCTCTCTAGATACCACCCTCTACTGCAGTAAGACCAGAATGTTACAGTTCTTCTCTCTAGATACCACCCTCTACTGCAGTAAGACCAGAATGTTACAGTTCTTCTCTCTAGATACCACCCTCTACTGCAGTAAGACCAGAATGTTACAGTTCTCTCTAGATACCACCCTCTACTGCAGTAAGACCAGAATGTTACAGTTCTTCTCTCTAGATACCACCCTCTACTGCAGTAAGACCAGAATGTTACAGTTCTTCTCTCTAGATACCACCCTCTAATGCAGTAAGACCAGAATGTTACTGTTCTTCTCTCTAGATACCACCCTCTACTGCAGTAAGACCAGAATGTTACAGTTCTCTCTAGATACCACCCTCTATTGCAGTAAGACCAGAATGTTACAGTTCTCTCTAGATACCACCCTCTATTGCAGTAAGACCAGAATGTTACAGTTCCTCTCTCTAGATACCACCCTCTACTGCAGTAAGACCAGAATGTTAAAGTTCTTCTCTCTAGATACCACCCTCTAATGCAGTAAGACCAGCATGTTACAGTTCTCTCTAGATACCACCCTCTACTGCAGTAAGACCAGAATGTTACAGTTCTTCTCTCTGGATACCACCATCTACTGCAGTAAGACCAGAATGTTACAGTTCTCTCTAGATACCACCCTCTAATGCAGTAAGACCAGAATGTTACTGTTCTTCTCTCTAGATACCACCCTCTACTGCAGTAAGACCATAATGTTACAGTTCTTCTCTCTAGATACCACCCTCTACTGCAGTAAGACCAGAATGTTACAGTTCTCTCTAGATACCACCCTCTACTGCAGTAAGACCAGAATGTTACAGTTCTTCTCTCTAGATACCACCCTCTACTGCAGTAAGACCAGAATGTTACTGTTCTTCTCTCTAGATACTACCCTCTACTGCAGTAAGACCAGAATGTTACAGTTCTTCTCTCTAGATACCACCCTCTAATGCAGTAAGACCAGAATGTTACTGTTCTTCTCTCTAGATACCACCCTCTACTGCAGTAAGACCAGAATGTTACAGTTCTCTCTAGATACCACCCTCTATTGCAGTAAGACCAGAATGTTACAGTTCTCTCTAGATACCACCCTCTATTGCAGTAAGACCAGAATGTTACAGTTCCTCTCTCTAGATACCACCCTCTACTGCAGTAAGACCAGAATGTTACAGTTCTTCTCTCTAGATACCACCCTCTAATGCAGTAAGACCAGAATGTTACAGTTCTCTATAGATACCACCCTCTACTGCAGTAAGACCAGAATGTTACAGTTGTTCTCTCTGGATACCACCCTCTACTGCAGTAAGACCAGAATGTTACAGTTCTTCTCTCTAGATACCACCCTCTACTGCAGTAAGACCAGAATGTTACAGTTCTCTATAGATACCACCCTCTACTGCAGTAAGACCAGAATGTTACAGTTCTTCTCTCTGGATACCACCATCTACTGCAGTAAGACCAGAATGTTACAGTTCTCTCTAGATACCACCCTCTACTGCAGTAAGACCAGAATGTTACCGTTCTTCTCTCTAGATACCACCATCTACTGCAGTAATACCAGAAATGTACAGTTCTTCTCTCTAGATACCACCCTCTACTGCAGTAAGACCAGAATGTTACAGTTCTTCTCTCTAGATACCACCCTCTACTGCAGTAATACCAGAATGTTACAGTTCTCTCTAGATACCACCCTCTACTGCAGTAAGACCAGGATGTTACAGTTCTTCTCTCTGGATACCACCCTCTACTGCAGTAAGACCAGAATGTTACAGTTCTCTCTAGATACCACCCTCTACTGCAGTAAGACCAGAATGTTACAGTTCTTCTCTCTGGATACCACCCTCTACTGCAGTAAGACCAGAATGTTACAGTTCTCTCTAGATACCACCCTCTACTGCAGTAAGACCAGAAAGTTACAGTTCTCTCTAGATACCACCCTCTACTGCAGTAAGACCAGAATGTTACAGTTCTTCTCTCTGGATACCACCCTCTACTGCAGTAAGACCAGAATGTTACAGTTCTCTCTAGATACCACCCTCTACTGCAGTAAGACCAGAAAGTTACAGTTCTCTCTAGATACCACCCTCTACTGCAGTAAGACAAGAATGTTACAGTTCTTCTCTCTAGATACCACCCTCTACTGCAGTAAGATCAGAATGTTACAGTTCTTCTCTCTAGATACCACCCTCTACTGCAGTAAGACCAGAATGTTACAGTTATTCTCTCTAGATACCACCCTCTAATGCAGTAAGACCAGAATGTTACAGTTCTTCTCTCTGGATACCACCATCTACTGCAGTAAGACCAGAATGTTACAGTTCTTCTCTCTAGATACCACCCTCTAATGCAGTAAGACCAGAATGTTACTGTTCTTCTCTCTAGATACCACCCTCTACTGCAGTAAGACCAGAATGTTACAGTTCTTCTCTCTAGATACCACCCTCTAATGCAGTAAGACCAGAATGTTACTGTTCTTCTCTCTAGATACCACCCTCTACTGCAGTAAGACCAGAATGTTACAGTTCTCTCTAGATACCACCCTCTATTGCAGTAAGACCAGTATGTTACAGTTCTCTCTAGATACCACCCTCTATTGCAGTAAGACCAGAATGTTACAGTTCCTCTCTCTAGATACCACCCTCTACTGCAGTAAGACCAGAATGTTAAAGTTCTTCTCTCTAGATACCACCCTCTACTGCAGTAAGACCAGAATGTTACAGTTCTCTATAGATACCACCCTCTACTGCAGTAAGACCAGAATGTTACAGTTCTTCTCTCTGGATACCACCCTCTACTGCAGTAAGACCAGAATGTTACAGTTCTTCTCTCTAGATACCACCCTCTACTGCAGTAAGACCAGAATGTTACAGTTCTCTCTAGATACCATCCTCTACTGCAGTAAGACCAGGATGTTACAGTTCTTCTCTCTGGATACCACCCTCTACTGCAGTAAGACCAGAATGTTACAGTTCTCTCTAGATACCACCCTCTACTGCAGTAAGACCAGAATATTACAGTTCTTCTCTCTGGATACCACCCTCTACTGCAATAAGACCAGAATGTTACAGTTCTCTCTAGATACCACCCTCTACTGCAGTAAGACCAGAAAGTTACAGTTCTCTCTAGATACCACCCTCTACTGCAGTAAGACCAGAATGTTACAGTTCTTCTCTCTGGATACCACCCTCTACTGCAGTAAGACCAGAATGTTACAGTTCTCTCTAGATACCACCCTCTACTGCAGTAAGACCAGAAAGTTACAGTTCTCTCTAGATACCACCCTCTACTGCAGTAAGACCAGAATGTTAAAGTTCTCTCTAGATACCACCCTCTATTGCAGTAAGACCAGAATGTTACAGTTCTCTCTAGATACCACCCTCTATTGCAGTAAGACCAGAATGTTACAGTTCCTCTCTCTAGATACCACCCTCTACTGCAGTAAGACCAGAATGTTAAAGTTCTTCTCTCTAGATACCACCCTCTAATGCAGTAAGACCAGAATGTTACAGTTCTCTATAGATACCACCCTCTACTGCAGTAAGACCAGAATGTTACAGTTCTTCTCTCTGGATACCACCCTCTACTGCAGTAAGACCAGAATGTTAAAGTTCTTCTCTCTAGATACCACCATCTACTGCAGTAATACCAGAAATGTACAGTTCTTCTCTCTAGATACCACCCTCTACTGCAGTAAGACCAGAATGTTACAGTTCTTCTCTCTAGATACCACCCTCTACTGCAGTAAGACCAGAATGTTACAGTTCTCTCTAGATACCACCCTCTACTGCAGTAAGACCAGGATGTTACAGTTCTTCTCTCTGGATACCACCCTCTACTGCAGTAAGACCAGAATGTTACAGTTCTCTCTAGATACCACCCTCTACTGCAGTAAGACCAGAATGTTACAGTTCTTCTCTCTGGATACCACCCTCTACTGCAGTAAGACCAGAATGTTACAGTTCTCTCTAGATACCAACCTCTACTGCACTAAGACCAGAAAGTTACAGTTCTCTCTAGATACCACCCTCTACTGCAGTAAGACCAGAATGTTACAGTTATTCTCTCTGGATACCACCCTCTACTGCAGTAAGACTGAAAAGTTACAGTTCTCTCTAGATACCACCCTCTACTGCAGTAAGATCAGAATGTTACAGTTCTTCTCTCTAGATACCACCCACTACTGCAGTAAGACAAGAATGTTACAGTTCTTCTCTCTGGATACCACCCTCTACTGCAGTAAGACCAGAATGTTACAGTTCTTCTCTCTGGATACCATCCTCTACTGCAGTAAGATCAGAATGTTACAGTTCTCTCTAGATACCACCCTCTATTGCAGTAAGACCAGAATGTTACAGTTCTCTCTAGATACCACCCTCTATTGCAGTAAGACCAGAATGTTACAGTTCCTCTCTCTAGATACCACCCTCTACTGCAGTAAGACCAGAATGTTAAAGTTCTTCTCTCTAGATACCACCCTCTAATGCAGTAAGACCAGAATGTTACAGTTCTCTATAGATACCACCCTCTACTGCAGTAAGACCAGAATGTTACAGTTCTTCTCTCTGGATACCACCCTCTACTGCAGTAAGACCAGAATGTTAAAGTTCTTCTCTCTAGATACCACCCTCTAATGCAGTAAGTCCAGAATGTTACAGTTCTCTATAGATACCACCCTCTACTGCAGTAAGACCAGAATGTTACAGTTCTTCTCTCTGGATACCACCCTCTACTGCAGTAAGACCAGAATGTTAAAGTTCTTCTCTCTAGATACCACCCTCTACTGCAGTAAGACCAGAATGTTACAGTTCTCTCTAGATACCACCCTCTACTGCAGTAAGACCAGGATGTTACAGTTCTTCTCTCTGGATACCACCCTCTACTGCAGTAAGACCAGAATGTTACAGTTCTCTCTAGATACCACCCTCTACTGCAGTAAGACCAGAATGTTACAGTTCTTCTCTCTGGATACCACCCTCTACTGCAGTAAGACCAGAATGTTACAGTTCTCTCTAGATACCAACCTCTACTGCACTAAGACCAGAAAGTTACAGTTCTCTCTAGATACCACCCTCTACTGCAGTAAGACCAGAATGTTACAGTTATTCTCTCTGGATACCACCCTCTACTGCAGTAAGACTGAACTGTTACAGTTCTCTCTAGATACCACCCTCTACTGCAGTAAGATCAGAATGTTACAGTTCTTCTCTCTAGATACCACCCACTACTGCAGTAAGACAAGAATGTTACAGTTCTTCTCTCTGGATACCACCCTCTACTGCAGTAAGACCAGAATGTTACAGTTCTTCTCTCTGGATACCACCCTCTACTGCAGTAAGATCAGAATGTTACAGTTCTCTCTAGATACCACCCTCTATTGCAGTAAGACCAGAATGTTACAGTTCTCTCTAGATACCACCCTCTATTGCAGTAAGACCAGAATGTTACAGTTCCTCTCTCTAGATACCACCCTCTACTGCAGTAAGACCAGAATGTTAAAGTTCTTCTCTCTAGATACCACCCTCTAATGCAGTAAGACCAGAATGTTACAGTTCTCTATAGATACCACCCTCTACTGCAGTAAGACCAGAATGTTACAGTTCTTCTCTCTGGATACCACCCTCTACTGCAGTAAGACCAGAATGGTAAAGTTCTTCTCTCTAGATACCACCATCTACTGCAGTAATACCAGAAATGTACAGTTCTTCTCTCTAGATACCACCCTCTACTGCAGTAAGACCAGAATGTTACAGTTCTTCTCTCTAGATACCACCCTCTACTGCAGTAAGACCAGAATGTTACAGTTCTCTCTAGATACCACCCTCTACTGCAGTAAGACCAGGATGTTACAGTTCTTCTCTCTGGATACCACCCTCTACTGCAGTAAGACCAGAATGTTACAGTTCTCTCTAGATACCACCCTCTACTGCAGTAAGACCAGAATGTTACAGTTCTTCTCTCTGGATACCACCCTCTACTGCAGTAAGACCAGAATGTTACAGTTCTCTCTAGATACCAACCTCTACTGCACTAAGACCAGAAAGTTACAGTTCTCTCTAGATACCACCCTCTACTGCAGTAAGACCAGCATGTTACAGTTATTCTCTCTGGATACCACCCTCTACTGCAGTAAGACTGAAATGTTACAGTTCTCTCTAGATACCACCCTCTACTGCAGTAAGATCAGAATGTTACAGTTCTTCTCTCTAGATACCACCCACTACTGCAGTAAGACAAGAATGTTACAGTTCTTCTCTCTGGATACCACCCTCTACTGCAGTAAGACCAGAATGTTACAGTTCTTCTCTCTGGATACCACCCTCTACTGCAGTAAGATCAGAATGTTACAGTTCTCTCTAGATACCACCCTCTACTGCAGTAAGACCAGAATGTTACAGTTCTTCTCTCTAGATACCACCCTCTACTGCAGTAAGACCAGAAAGTTACAGTTCTCTCTAGATACCACCCTCTACTGCAGTAAGACCACAATGTTACAGTTCTTCTCTCTAGATACCACCCTCTACTGCAGTAAGACCAGAATGTTACAGTTCTTCTCTCTAGATACCACCCTCTACTGCAGTAAGACCAGAATGTTACAGTTATTCTCTCTAGATACCACCCTCTAATGCAGTAAGACCAGAATGTTACAGTTCTTCTCTCTGGATACCACCCTCTACTGCAGTAAGACCAGAATGTTACAGTTCTTCTCTCTGGATACCACCCTCTACTGCAGTAAGACCAGAAAGTTACCGTTCTCTCTAGATACCACCCTCTACTGCAGTAAGACCAGAATGTTACAGTTCTTCTCTCTAGATACCACCCTCTACTGCAGTAAGACCAGAATGTTACAGTTCTTCTCTCTAGATACCACCCTCTACTGCAGTAAGACCAGAATGTTACAGTTCTCTCTAGATACCACCCTCTACTGCAGTAAGATCAGAATGTTACAGTTCTCTCTAGATACCACCCTCTACTGCAGTAAGACCAGAATGTTACAGTTCTTCTCTCTAGATACCACCCTCTACTGCAGTAAGACCAGAATGTTACAGTTCTTCTCTCTAGATACCACCCTCTACTGCAGTAAGATAAGAATGTTACAGTTCTCTCTAGATACCACCCTCTACTGCAGTAAGATCAGAAAGTTACAGTTCTTCTCTCTAGATACCACCCTCTACTGCAGTAAGACCAGAATGTTACAGTTATTCTCTCTGGATACCACCCTCTACTGCAGTAAGACCAGAATGTTACAGTTCTTCTCTCTGGATACCACCCTCTACTGCAGTAAGACCAGCATGTTACAGTTCTCTCTAGATACCACCCTCTACTGCAGTAAGACCAGAATGTTACAGTTCTCTCTAGATACCACCCTCTACTGCAGTAAGACCAGAATGTTACAGTTCTTCTCTCTGGATACCACCCTCTAATGCAGTAAGACCAGAATGTTACAGTTCTTCTCTCTGGATACCACCCTCTACTGCAGTAAGATCAGAATGTTACAGTTCTTCTCTCTAGATACCACCCTCTACTGCAGTAAGATCAGAATGTTACAGTTCTCTCTAAATACCACCCTCTACTGCAGTAAGACCAGAATGTTACAGTTCTTCTCTCTAGATACCACCCTCTACTGCAGTAAGACCAGAATGTTACAGTTCTTCTCTCTAGATACCACCCTCTACTGCAGTAAGACCAGAATGTTACAGTTCTTCTCTCTGGATACCACCATCTACTGCAGTAATACCAGAATGTTACAGTTCTCTCTAGATACCACCCTCTACTGCAGTAAGACCAGAATGTTACAGTTCTTCTCTCTGGATACCACCCTCTACTGCAGTAAGACCAGAATGTTACAGTTCTCTCTAGATACCACCCTCTACTGCAGTAAGACCAGAATGTTACAGTTCTTCTCTCTAGATACCACCCTCTACTGCAGTAAGACCAGAATGTTACTGTTCTCTCTAGATACCACCCTCTAATGCAGTGAGACCAGAATGTTACAGTTCTTCTCTCTAGATACCACCCTCTACTGCAGTAAGACCAGAATGTTACAGTTCTTCTCTCTAGATACCACCCTCTAATGCAGTAAGACCAGAATGTTACAGTTCTTCTCTCTGGATACCACCATCTACTGCAGTAAGACCAGAATGTTACAGTTCTCTCTAGATACCACCCTCTACTGCAGTAAGACCAGAATGTTACAGTTATTCTCTCTAGATACCACCCTCTACTGCAGTAAGACCAGAATGTTACAGTTCTTCTCTCTAGATACCACCCTCTACTGCAGTAAGACCAGCATGTTACAGTTCTCTCTAGATACCACCCTCTACTGCAGTAAGATCAGAATGTTACAGTTCTTCTCTCTAGATACCACCCTCTACTGCAGTAAGACCAGAATGTTACAGTTCTTCTCTCTGGATACCACCATCTACTGCAGTAAGACAAGCATGTTACAGTTCTCTCTAGATACCACCCTCTACTGCAGTAAGACCAGAATGTTACAGTTCTTCTCTCTGGATACCACCCTCTACTGCAGTAAGACCAGAATGTTACAGTTCTCTCTAGATACCACCCTCTACTGCTGTAAGACCAGAATGTTACAGTTCTCTCTAGATACCACCCTCTACTGCAGTAAGACCAGAATGTTACAGTTCTTCTCTCTAGATACCACCATCTACTGCAGTAAGACCAGAATGTTACAGTTCTCTCTAGATACCACCCTCTACTGCAGTAAGACCAGAATGTTACTGTTCTTCTCTCTAGATACCACCCTCTAATGCAGTAAGACCAGAATGTTACAGTTCTTCTCTCTAGATACCACCCTCTAATGCAGTAAGACCAGAATGTTACCGTTCTCTCTAGATACCACCCTCTACTGCAGTAAGACCAGAATGTTACTGTTCTTCTCTCTAGATACCACCCTCTACTGCAGTAAGACCAGAATGTTACAGTTCTTCTCTCTAGATACCACCCTCTACTGCAGTAAGACCAGAATGTTACAGTTCTTCTCTCTAGATACCACCCTCTACTGCAGTAAGACCAGAATGTTACAGTTCTTCTCTCTGGATACCACCATCTACTGCAGTAATACCAGAATGTTACAGTTCTCTCTAGATACCACCCTCTACTGCAGTAAGACCAGAATGTTACAGTTCTTCTCTCTGGATACCACCCTCTACTGCAGTAATGTCACGTTCCTGACCTGTTTTCTGTTGTTTTGTATGTGTGTGATGGTCAGGGCGTGAGTTTTGGGTGGGCAGTCTATGTTTGCTGTTTCTATGTTGGTTTTGGGTTGCCTGGTATGGCTCTTAATTAGAGGCAGGTGTTTTGCGTTTTCCTCTAATTGAGAGTCATATTAAGGTAGGTTGTTCTCACTGTTTGTTTGTGGGTGATTGTCTCCTGTGTCCTTGTCGGTGTACCACACGGGACTGTAGCGTTTGTTCGGTTTTTGTGTAGTCTGTTTTTCCCTGTCCGTGCGTTCTTCGTGTTTTATGTAAGTACTCTCGTTCAGGTCTGTCTTCTTCGTTTTGTTGTTTTGTAAAATATTCAAGTGTTCTTCGTGTGTTTAGTTTTGTCTTGTAAATAAAGTTTCATGATGTATTCAAAACCCGCTGCACGTTGGTCAAATCCATGCTACTCCTCTTCTGATGAGGAGAAGGAGGAAGCGCGTTACAAGTAAGACCAGCATGTTACAGTTCTTCTCTCTAGATACCACCCTCTACTGCAGTAAGACCAGAATGTTACTGTTCTTCTCTCTAGATACCACCCTCTACTGCAATAAGACCAGCAGAGAGGAAGACCTAAGGCATAGTAAGACAGACATAGTCAGGGATATTGTCAAGAGTGTTCTTAAATAATGTGTGTGAAATTCATCGGCGATCATAAAGAATTGATGTGAGCAGTCTTCAAAAAGAGTGAGCAGGCTTGTTCTTGAATCCAGTAAAACAGATTATTACATATGATTTTGATGCGGTTTGTGTTGGTTGGCTGCTCAGATGTTCATTATGAAGTAATATGTATTCACCTCAGGTTGCAGCTAGCCATGAAATCTGAAGGTAATCAGGGCCTTTTCACTAGCCTCTTGATATCAAGGGTTTTAACATCGCTTGTTATCGTTATGTCTTGTGTGTAACAGTAGTTGTATCTTGCCAAGTGGTAGCCCAGAGCCATTAAAGACAACATAGCCTTCATTTACATTTAACCGGCCTAATGTTTTTTTTTTTATATATACAGCTTTTGTTCCATGTTTTATGATACAGTTGAACAGCTTCAAGAAAAGGAACTGTTTCCCTACACAATCAGTTTGTTTTTTAAGAGCTCCCTTTCCGATAACTAAATTAGAGGCCAATTTGGTATAATTACAACGTAAGGAAGCTGCAAATGGAACCTGAATTCTGCTTTTCTACTCTTCACTGAAACAGCAAAGCAGGCTAGTCTATATTCCAATTGAAATTAGACGTCAACAAAGCAGACATTAGAAGTCAACAGGACATTTGAATTTCATGGATATAGGGTCAATTTATTTCTTAATTCTGTTTTGTTCTTCTGTTTAGTGTAAATGTTGTGATGTAACTCTATGAAAACAAGGGGGGAGGGGGGGGTTGGTGACGGTAGTGAGCTAGAATTTGTGTGTACATAAGCGTGTGTGATGGAGGGGTGTAGGCCACATTGCCTCCAGTAGAACATCCCAGCATAGACTACCACCTCAAACCACCTGGATCTTTGTGTGCACATGTGGTGGGTCAGCCTAAGGAAATGGCCAACACTTCAGTGAATTGCGAGCAGTGAGCACAGACCTTATTGTTTTGTCTGGGTGACTGTGCTTGCTCTGAGATAATGACTTTGCCCTACTTTGACTTTTGAGGCAGTGACCTGAACTAAGGCCCGCAAGTGAAAACGGGAGCCTGGATGAACCTGAATGTGATTAAGGTCACCTAGAGTCGCCACATTTGTTTGACCCGTGTTTCACATCGACCACTGTCTGGGAATCAGTTGGGGAATCTTTTGTGTTTGTGGTTTTTCAAGGAATGCCAACACTGGTCATTCATTTATAAAGTGTATGGGAGGAGTGGTTTGGTGTGACGATGATAAAATACCTCCTAGCAACAACAATTTCAGATTTATTTGTGAAAATGCACACAATTCTCACGGAAGAAGCTATGCAACATGCTATATACATATTTCATTGTGTAGATTATTCTTCAGAATACAATAATCCATTTTGGATATGTCTCTCTAGCTCTATCTCTCTCTCTCACTCTCTCTCTGTAGTCCCTTTCTCAGCACCGACAGTGAATAAGAAAGTGGTTATGTGCTGTTGTTGACCTCTTCAGCCTTACTTTAAATCAATGCTCCTCCTCATGTGTCTAATATCACTATGTACCCTCTGTTGACTGCTGCTTACAAACAGGGCAGCATACGGACGTCACAAAGCACTCGATGCGGGTAGGGACACATGGAGTACATCCCAAAGGACACCCTATCCCTTACATGGTGGTCAAAAGTAGTGCACTATATAGGGCCAAGGGTACAATTTGAGAGGCAAGCTGGAAGAAGTGCACAGTACTGTCAAGCCCAACACAGTATCAATGTTCAATCAAATAAATAATGAAGTAAATTAGTACCATCCCATTGAGCAGATCTACAAGAAAGACAGGTATTCTGGTGGAGGTAAAAAAGGCTAAATCAGTAGAACAGGAGCGTATCTGAAAGCCAGGTATTCTGGTGGAGGTAAAAAAGGCTAAATCAGTAGAACAGGAGCGTATCTGAAAGCCAGGTATTCTGGTGGAGGTAAAAAAGGATAAATCAGTCGAACAGGAGCATATCTGAAAGCCAGGTATTCTGGTGGAGGTAAAAAAGGCTAAATCAGTCGAACAGGAGCGTATCTGAAAGCCAGGTATTTGTGTTGGCTTCTTCTCCTGTCTCAGTGTTATTATGTTTCCTGATTCAGCAGGGATCCGTTAGCATCTCTCGCTACAACCTCTATTTGAAGACAAATACAGTACATAGTCTGTTCTTTAGCTTGCATGTAAATGTGAGTCAGGGGAGGGAAAAAATAAGACATTCAAATGAGCCTCAGTTTGTTGGAGAGGGACCATAGGGACCTAGTATTTTTAGACACAACAAAGGAATAGCCAGTGGTGCTGTGCAGAAGTAGTAGCTGTAGTTCACTTCTGGTTGTTCCTCTTTGGTCACTGTTAGTTGTCTAGAGGTATCTATATCTGTGCTTAGACACGAGCTGGGAGAAATGGAAGGTCAATTCAGTGTTAGTTGAAGAAAGTCCCATTACATATCTATGGGATCCATATGGTTTGACTGGTAGGGCCAAAAAAAGAATGAATGGCTTTCTGGTGTCCCTCCAAACATCTATGTTAGGTATCGTGCTGGTCTGACAATGGTAGACCTGTAAAGATGTACAGATGTACTTCTATGAAGGAAATAGATTTGTAACTCTGACTACGGATGAATGCTCAGAAATAATAACAAGTCATTTGTAATAAAACACCTCTTGGGATTGGGATACAGTGAGCAGGATGTATTGTCCCTCTGGCTACACAACAAAACTAAAGCACGAGGGCTGGAAACAAACTGTCTTTTCACACCATCAAAGTACCATACAGCTACAACCTTTTTTTAAAATGTTATACTTCATTGTCAAACTTGTAAATGTTCACCGGAACACACTTGAACTCACCAGAAGGACAACTTTCCCACAACATTATACTCAATAACCCAATGTAACATCAATACACATTGTACAATACAACTGGACATGTTTTTATTTGCTATTGAGTTTTTGGGCAAATACATGAATATAAGGGGCTCACATACAGTGTCTTCATAAAAGTATTTTGTTACAGTCTGAATTTAAAATGGAATACATTTATATTTTTTATGTCACTAGCCTCAACATAATGCCCCTTCATGTCAAAGTGGAATTACTATACGTTTTTAGAAATTTTAACAAATTAATTATACATTTAAAGCTGAAATGTCTTGAGTCAATATGTATTCAATCCCTTTGCTATGGCAAGCCTAAATTCAGGAGTAATAATTAGCTGAACAAGTCAAACAAAGGTTAAATAAAATAAAAATGTAATAATAAGTTGCATGAACTCACTCTGTGTGCAATAATAGTGTTTAACATGATTTTTTGAATGACTACCTCATATCTACACGACACACGTGCAATTATCTGTAAGGTCCCTCAGTTGAGCAGTCAATTTCAAACACAGATTCAACCACAAAGACCAGGGAGGTTTTCCAATGCCTCGCAAAGAAGGTAGATGGGTATAAAAAACAGACATTTAATATCCTTTTTAGCCTGGTGAAGTTCAAATCAAATCAAATTGTATTTGTTACATGTGCATAATACAATGTATGAATTACTTACAAGCCCTTAACCAACAACATAATACAATATAATACAATGTATGTATTACAGTGAAATGCTTACTTACAAGCCCTTAACCAACAACATAATACAATATAATACAATGTATGTATTACAGTGAAATGCTTACTTACAAGCCCTTAACCAACAACATAATACAATATAATACAATGTATGTATTACAGTGAAATGCTTACTTACAAGCCCTTAACCAACAACATAATACAATATAATACAATGTATGTATTACAGTGAAATGCTTACTTACAAGCCCTTAACCAACAACATAATACAATATAATACAATGTATGTATTACAGTGAAATGCTTACTTACAAGCCCTTAACCAACAACATAATACAATATAATACAATGTATGTATTACAGTGAAATGCTTACTTACAAGCCCTTAACCAACAACATAATACAATATAATACAATGTATGTATTACAGTGAAATGCTTACTTACAAGCCCTTAACCAACAACATAATACAATATAATACAATGTATGTATTACAGTGAAATGCTTACTTACAAGCCCTTAACCAACAACATAATACAATATAATACAATGTATGTATTACAGTGAAATGCTTACTTACAAGCCCTTAACCAACAACATAATACAATATAATACAATGTATGTATTACAGTGAAATGCTTACTTACAAGCCCTTAACCAACAACATAATACAATATAATACAATGTATGTATTACAGTGAAATGCTTACTTACAAGCCCTTAACCAACAACATAATACAATATAATACAATGTATGTATTACAGTGAAATGCTTACTTACAAGCCCTTAACCAACAACATAATACAATATAATACAATGTATGTATTACAGTGAAATGCTTACTTACAAGCCCTTAACCAACAACATAATACAATATAATACAATGTATGTATTACAGTGAAATGCTTACTTACAAGCCCTTAACCAACAACATAATACAATATAATACAATGTATGTATTACAGTGAAATGCTTACTTACAAGCCCTTAACCAACAACATAATACAATATAATACAATGTATGTATTACAGTGAAATGCTTACTTACAAGCCCTTAACCAACAACATAATACAATATAATACAATGTATGTATTACAGTGAAATGCTTACTTACAAGCCCTTAACCAACAACATAATACAATATAATACAATGTATGTATTACAGTGAAATGCTTACTTACAAGCCCTTAACCAACAACATAATACAATATAATACAATGTATGTATTACAGTGAAATGCTTACTTACAAGCCCTTAACCAACAACATAATACAATATAATACAATGTATGTATTACAGTGAAATGCTTACTTACAAGCCCTTAACCAACAACATAATACAATATAATACAATGTATGTATTACAGTGAAATGCTTACTTACAAGCCCTTAACCAACAACATAATACAATATAATACAATGTATGTATTACAGTGAAATGCTTACTTACAAGCCCTTAACCAACAACATAATACAATATAATACAATGTATGTATTACAGTGAAATGCTTACTTACAAGCCCTTAACCAACAACATAATACAATATAATACAATGTATGTATTACAGTGAAATGCTTACTTACAAGCCCTTAACCAACAACATAATACAATATAATACAATGTATGTATTACAGTGAAATGCTTACTTACAAGCCCTTAACCAACAACATAATACAATATAATACAATGTATGTATTACAGTGAAATGCTTACTTACAAGCCCTTAACCAACAACATAATACAATATAATACAATGTATGTATTACAGTGAAATGCTTACTTACAAGCCCTTAACCAACAACATAATACAATATAATACAATGTATGTATTACAGTGAAATGCTTACTTACAAGCCCTTAACCAACAACATAATACAATATAATACAATGTATGTATTACAGTGAAATGCTTACTTACAAGCCCTTAACCAACAACATAATACAATATAATACAATGTATGTATTACAGTGAAATGCTTACTTACAAGCCCTTAACCAACAACATAATACAATATAATACAATGTATGTATTACAGTGAAATGCTTACTTACAAGCCCTTAACCAACAACATAATACAATATAATACAATGTATGTATTACAGTGAAATGCTTACTTACAAGCCCTTAACCAACAACATAATACAATATAATACAATGTATGTATTACAGTGAAATGCTTACTTACAAGCCCTTAACCAACAACATAATACAATATAATACAATGTATGTATTACAGTGAAATGCTTACTTACAAGCCCTTAACCAACAACATAATACAATATAATACAATGTATGTATTACAGTGAAATGCTTACTTACAAGCCCTTAACCAACAACATAATACAATATAATACAATGTATGTATTACAGTGAAATGCTTACTTACAAGCCCTTAACCAACAACATAATACAATATAATACAATGTATGTATTACAGTGAAATGCTTACTTACAAGCCCTTAACCAACAACATAATACAATATAATACAATGTATGTATTACAGTGAAATGCTTACTTACAAGCCCTTAACCAACAACATAATACAATATAATACAATGTATGTATTACAGTGAAATGCTTACTTACAAGCCCTTAACCAACAACATAATACAATATAATACAATGTATGTATTACAGTGAAATGCTTACTTACAAGCCCTTAACCAACAACATAATACAATATAATACAATGTATGTATTACAGTGAAATGCTTACTTACAAGCCCTTAACCAACAACATAATACAATATAATACAATGTATGTATTACAGTGAAATGCTTACTTACAAGCCCTTAACCAACAACATAATACAATATAATACAATGTATGTATTACAGTGAAATGCTTACTTACAAGCCCTTAACCAACAACATAATACAATATAATACAATGTATGTATTACAGTGAAATGCTTACTTACAAGCCCTTAACCAACAACATAATACAATATAATACAATGTATGTATTACAGTGAAATGCTTACTTACAAGCCCTTAACCAACAACATAATACAATATAATACAATGTATGTATTACAGTGAAATGCTTACTTACAAGCCCTTAACCAACAACATAATACAATATAATACAATGTATGTATTACAGTGAAATGCTTACTTACAAGCCCTTAACCAACAACATAATACAATATAATACAATGTATGTATTACAGTGAAATGCTTACTTACAAGCCCTTAACCAACAACATAATACAATATAATACAATGTATGTATTACAGTGAAATGCTTACTTACAAGCCCTTAACCAACAACATAATACAATATAATACAATGTATGTATTACAGTGAAATGCTTACTTACAAGCCCTTAACCAACAACATAATACAATATAATACAATGTATGTATTACAGTGAAATGCTTACTTACAAGCCCTTAACCAACAACATAATACAATATAATACAATGTATGTATTACAGTGAAATGCTTACTTACAAGCCCTTAACCAACAACATAATACAATATAATACAATGTATGTATTACAGTGAAATGCTTACTTACAAGCCCTTAACCAACAACATAATACAATATAATACAATGTATGTATTACAGTGAAATGCTTACTTACAAGCCCTTAACCAACAACATAATACAATATAATACAATGTATGTATTACAGTGAAATGCTTACTTACAAGCCCTTAACCAACAACATAATACAATATAATACAATGTATGTATTACAGTGAAATGCTTACTTACAAGCCCTTAACCAACAACATAATACAATATAATACAATGTATGTATTACAGTGAAATGCTTACTTACAAGCCCTTAACCAACAACATAATACAATATAATACAATGTATGTATTACAGTGAAATGCTTACTTACAAGCCCTTAACCAACAACATAATACAATATAATACAATGTATGTATTACAGTGAAATGCTTACTTACAAGCCCTTAACCAACAACATAATACAATATAATACAATGTATGTATTACAGTGAAATGCTTACTTACAAGCCCTTAACCAACAACATAATACAATATAATACAATGTATGTATTACAGTGAAATGCTTACTTACAAGCCCTTAACCAACAACATAATACAATATAATACAATGTATGTATTACAGTGAAATGCTTACTTACAAGCCCTTAACCAACAACATAATACAATATAATACAATGTATGTATTACAGTGAAATGCTTACTTACAAGCCCTTAACCAACAACATAATACAATATAATACAATGTATGTATTACAGTGAAATGCTTACTTACAAGCCCTTAACCAACAACATAATACAATATAATACAATGTATGTATTACAGTGAAATGCTTACTTACAAGCCCTTAACCAACAACATAATACAATATAATACAATGTATGTATTACAGTGAAATGCTTACTTACAAGCCCTTAACCAACAACATAATACAATATAATACAATGTATGTATTACAGTGAAATGCTTACTTACAAGCCCTTAACCAACAACATAATACAATATAATACAATGTATGTATTACAGTGAAATGCTTACTTACAAGCCCTTAACCAACAACATAATACAATATAATACAATGTATGTATTACAGTGAAATGCTTACTTACAAGCCCTTAACCAACAACATAATACAATATAATACAATGTATGTATTACAGTGAAATGCTTACTTACAAGCCCTTAACCAACAACATAATACAATATAATACAATGTATGTATTACAGTGAAATGCTTACTTACAAGCCCTTAACCAACAACATAATACAATATAATACAATGTATGTATTACAGTGAAATGCTTACTTACAAGCCCTTAACCAACAACATAATACAATATAATACAATGTATGTATTACAGTGAAATGCTTACTTACAAGCCCTTAACCAACAACATAATACAATATAATACAATGTATGTATTACAGTGAAATGCTTACTTACAAGCCCTTAACCAACAACATAATACAATATAATACAATGTATGTATTACAGTGAAATGCTTACTTACAAGCCCTTAACCAACAACATAATACAATATAATACAATGTATGTATTACAGTGAAATGCTTACTTACAAGCCCTTAACCAACAACATAATACAATATAATACAATGTATGTATTACAGTGAAATGCTTACTTACAAGCCCTTAACCAACAACATAATACAATATAATACAATGTATGTATTACAGTGAAATGCTTACTTACAAGCCCTTAACCAACAACATAATACAATATAATACAATGTATGTATTACAGTGAAATGCTTACTTACAAGCCCTTAACCAACAACATAATACAATATAATACAATGTATGTATTACAGTGAAATGCTTACTTACAAGCCCTTAACCAACAACATAATACAATATAATACAATGTATGTATTACAGTGAAATGCTTACTTACAAGCCCTTAACCAACAACATAATACAATATAATACAATGTATGTATTACAGTGAAATGCTTACTTACAAGCCCTTAACCAACAACATAATACAATATAATACAATGTATGTATTACAGTGAAATGCTTACTTACAAGCCCTTAACCAACAACATAATACAATATAATACAATGTATGTATTACAGTGAAATGCTTACTTACAAGCCCTTAACCAACAACATAATACAATATAATACAATGTATGTATTACAGTGAAATGCTTACTTACAAGCCCTTAACCAACAACATAATACAATATAATACAATGTATGTATTACAGTGAAATGCTTACTTACAAGCCCTTAACCAACAACATAATACAATATAATACAATGTATGTATTACAGTGAAATGCTTACTTACAAGCCCTTAACCAACAACATAATACAATATAATACAATGTATGTATTACAGTGAAATGCTTACTTACAAGCCCTTAACCAACAACATAATACAATATAATACAATGTATGTATTACAGTGAAATGCTTACTTACAAGCCCTTAACCAACAACATAATACAATATAATACAATGTATGTATTACAGTGAAATGCTTACTTACAAGCCCTTAACCAACAACATAATACAATATAATACAATGTATGTATTACAGTGAAATGCTTACTTACAAGCCCTTAACCAACAACATAATACAATATAATACAATGTATGTATTACAGTGAAATGCTTACTTACAAGCCCTTAACCAACAACATAATACAATATAATACAATGTATGTATTACAGTGAAATGCTTACTTACAAGCCCTTAACCAACAACATAATACAATATAATACAATGTATGTATTACAGTGAAATGCTTACTTACAAGCCCTTAACCAACAACATAATACAATATAATACAATGTATGTATTACAGTGAAATGCTTACTTACAAGCCCTTAACCAACAACATAATACAATATAATACAATGTATGTATTACAGTGAAATGCTTACTTACAAGCCCTTAACCAACAACATAATACAATATAATACAATGTATGTATTACAGTGAAATGCTTACTTACAAGCCCTTAACCAACAACATAATACAATATAATACAATGTATGTATTACAGTGAAATGCTTACTTACAAGCCCTTAACCAACAACATAATACAATATAATACAATGTATGTATTACAGTGAAATGCTTACTTACAAGCCCTTAACCAACAACATAATACAATATAATACAATGTATGTATTACAGTGAAATGCTTACTTACAAGCCCTTAACCAACAACATAATACAATATAATACAATGTATGTATTACAGTGAAATGCTTACTTACAAGCCCTTAACCAACAACATAATACAATATAATACAATGTATGTATTACAGTGAAATGCTTACTTACAAGCCCTTAACCAACAACATAATACAATATAATACAATGTATGTATTACAGTGAAATGCTTACTTACAAGCCCTTAACCAACAACATAATACAATATAATACAATGTATGTATTACAGTGAAATGCTTACTTACAAGCCCTTAACCAACAACATAATACAATATAATACAATGTATGTATTACAGTGAAATGCTTACTTACAAGCCCTTAACCAACAACATAATACAATATAATACAATGTATGTATTACAGTGAAATGCTTACTTACAAGCCCTTAACCAACAACATAATACAATATAATACAATGTATGTATTACAGTGAAATGCTTACTTACAAGCCCTTAACCAACAACATAATACAATATAATACAATGTATGTATTACAGTGAAATGCTTACTTACAAGCCCTTAACCAACAACATAATACAATATAATACAATGTATGTATTACAGTGAAATGCTTACTTACAAGCCCTTAACCAACAACATAATACAATATAATACAATGTATGTATTACAGTGAAATGCTTACTTACAAGCCCTTAACCAACAACATAATACAATATAATACAATGTATGTATTACAGTGAAATGCTTACTTACAAGCCCTTAACCAACAACATAATACAATATAATACAATGTATGTATTACAGTG